>NW_026692066.1:0-196189 GCF_021218885.2 Marmota monax | reverse complement strand
AGTCCTGCCAAAGTGAAAATTAGTGCCAGGCAGACCCAAATTCACACTACTGACCCAACCAACACCCATGGACTGAGCCAGTGGAACTCAATTAACCAGGTAAAAAGGAAAATTTCCTCTATCATTCCTTAAACATCTGGCATCGGAAGGATTAGTGTTCACTTGCTGGGGAGCAGGGCAAAATATCTTACTCAAAACTGTTTTGGATCTCAATAACTGGTCTGCTTCAGTGTAAACCAGCACCATACAGAAACCAAAGGACCCAAACTTCACCCAGGGTTCAAAACTTGTGCCTCTGGGTTTGTTCTGGTAGAGCAGACTACAATTTTGACCTACATCATCATCAGCCTTAGAGTGGACCTGAGTCACATCTCCCCTCCCAAGACTAAAAGTTCCTGCACTTTGAGACACGGGTGCTACCTTAACATCATCCTTGGTGGCTAAGGAACTAGTTCTATCACACATTTCCCCATCTTGGGCAGCAAATTTATCCCCAGGCCATGCTTACAGACACATCGTCAAACCTGCTAATATACTAAAAAGAGACTATGCCCTAGAGGAATGTCTTGTGTTTCATTTTGCATCACCACCAACTGTAATTCAAGTCTCAATGACCCTGAGACTTCACAGGGCCTTTTGACTGTGAAATTCAGGAAATTCCCCAAATAACATCAGTCTAGATATATCCAAAACTGCTTTCACAAATGATTTTCCAATCTTAGGCAGCATAGTTTGGAGCAAGACCATGTATGCTGGGAGTAGGGAAGGGTTGTATGCACAGGACTTTGACATGGTTCTTTGCATTAGCCTCCTAAAAGTTAACATTGAACGGATCCTAAAAGCATCCAACATCAAACCCACAGGTGGACAGTGCCTTTGGAACAGACACAGTGCCAGGGGAGACACATGACTTAGTTAATCAGAACTTTATTCTTGCCAACATCTCTTGTGGGCTAGTTGCAGTGGTCTTGGGACATGAATACGTCTCTGCAATGGAAGCTCACAGTAGTGTGAATCTATGTCCTACCACAATGGTGCACTCATCTTGGAGGTGGGTCATAGTGTTAAGCTGTGACACAGCTTTGTAGCATATGTGGTCACCGGCATATGTAGGACGCTGGGACTGGTCCATCCATTGGCAATTCTGCCCAGAGTCAGGCAGAATCCTGCAGTGAATGATCACAGTCCACTGACTGTGGATGAGGCTTTCGGGCCTATCTTTGACACAGAGCAACGCTTCTAAGGGCAGACTATATATCCCAAGTACTCTCATGGTTCATTCAGAACAATTTATCAACTGCTGTTCTGAGCCAATCCTAGGGTTACATCGCCTCCTAGTGCTGATATAATGACAGTACACCAAGAGCAGATTAAACTCGAACTCAGGTGTCAGTCATTACCGAGTAGTTTAAGTGACTAGAGGCTCAGAGAAAATAATGAGATTGCTTAGCATTTTTGAAGAGACAGGCACAAATAAATGCTGATTAGGAAGACTGGAATTAATAACCAGTATTTCATTTCCCAGATTACATTATGTACCAAAGAGAACCATGAATTTACTAGGAATTATGACATCAATTAATAATCAAAATAAGGTCTCAGAAGTTGACTTAGGAGCCAGCTCAACATCATATACTAATTAGAATGAGAATATCCTCAGACAGACAATTTAAAACAACTATTTTAAGAAAACTTAACAAGATTGGAGGAAATAAGGACAAATTATTCAATGGCTTATTGAAATTAAAAGCATGAAAGAAATAAAATTCTAACAGAAGTTGTGTGGTGAAAAATAAAGTAAGTGAAATTCAACATGTGATGTGAGGAGATAGGTCAAATTAAGAAAAGAATTAGTGAGTTTGAAGATAGTATATTTGAAAATACATACTTTGATAAGAAAAAAAACGAATGAAGAGGAATAAAGAAAGCTTACAGAAAATTTTGGACACTATGAAAAGAGAAAAAATCTGAATTATTGAGGTGCAGGAGAAATTTGAGAAAGCCAAAAGGGTAGAAGGCTTATTAAAGAAACAATAATAGAAAACTTCTAACAACTAAAGAAGTATGTGAATATCCAGATGTACAAAGGTCAAAGGTCACCAATCAGATTGAATTTGAACAAGTCTACCCAGAGATATCTTACAATTTATCTCTCAAAGGTGTGAGATAAAGAGAAAATTTCCATAGATGCAAGAGAAAAACAATATTCTATAGAGTGTTCCAATTTGTGTAATAGCAAACACCTCAGGAGATACCTTAAAGGCCAGGAGAGAATGACATAAGATATTCTTAAATACTAAAGGAAAAATAAATTCTACACTTACTTTTCATCCTTCTTGTATTTAAAATTTTTGGTATGCCACTTTGTTTCTCTATTGCCAATTTGTTTCTATATTGTAGAATAAACAGCCAACAAAGAATATAGCAAAGCTATCCTTAGAAAAGGAGAGATAAAAAATTAATAATAATGAATAATAATAATAATAATAATAATAAACTATATCTGCACTATAACTATCCTATAAGAATTGCTAAAAGAAATTCTTCAAACTGAAAGAAATACATGTTGATGGGTGACAAAAAAACAAGAAGGTACAGAACTCATTGATAAAAGCAACAACATAGATGAATTCTGTATGTTCTAATATTGTAGGTATTGTACACAAAGCACTCATATATACAGTAAACATTGAAAAACAAAACAATAAATACTTATGGTGATGTTAAGAAACTGGCAATATAGAAACAAAGTGGTATACCAAAAATTTTAAATACAAAAAAGAATGAAATGTGTTGAATTTTCTTATTAGTATATATTTTACTTTTTCTTCTCATTCTTATTTTTATCTGATTTTTATATTCATGCTCACATAGTATCATTACAAAACAGTTTCATATAAGCAAAATGTATTTTTGTAAGCCTCAAGTAACTGCAAAGCAAAAATTTATAATACAGAAACCAAAACAATAAGCCAAGCATCAAAACCCACTACTGGAGAACAACCAAGAAGGTGGGCTAGAGGGAGGCTGCATTCCTTGTGCCTCCATAACCTGGATTCAAGCAGTGGAAATACTGTTTCTCACGAGTTATTAGAGGAACTCTGAGAGCTGCTCCCATGCAGGAATCCCTGCTACCATGTTTGTACAGCATCCTCACAGGACCCCCAGCCACCCACCCGCATAGGATCCCTTGCTGCTGCTCCTATGTGGTACCCCATCTACCAGCATGGGTCTCTCCCAGTCACCTCCTAAGATGGATGTGACTAAGATGGAGGTGTCTTAAGATGGACACTGCAACCACTGCCATAGTCACCAGCACCTGGGGACACTGAATAGGGTCTGGAGACATGCCAGCCACAACACTGCACACTGCAAAGCTGCATTTTCAAACATGCCACTCAACTCCACCGCCCTGCCCGGCCCAACACCCCATCTCTAAAAGTAGCTGCCTCCATCTTGGTACACCTTTGTCATTAACTCAGGTTATCCTTGCTACCACCATTGCCATCTTTACTTGGGGCAACTCCCAGCTTGGGACACCAGACTAGGGCCTAGAAGCAATATCAAGGTATCTATAGTCCCCCAAATCCCCCTTCTCCCCCACATCCACTAATCAAGCACAGTGTACAGTGGCCAGTCCATAGCTTGCAAAACCTGGCCCTGACTTGCTCAATATAAAACAGCTCTTGCAGGAGGTGTGAAGCCCCCAGAGTACAACCCACAAGACCTCTGGAGAGAGAGGTTCCTGATTGGGAAGTAGAAAGGGAGGAAGTGAGTAAGATACAGTTTAGAGGCTAAATAGAGACCAGGAATCATGAGATCTCCAGGTGATATAAGGAGATAAGACCAGGGGACCACATCACATGTGCAGGCCCCAGAGGAGTTCCTTGGAATGCAGTTTCCCAACAGGGACTGGCAAGTACTATACCACATATCCAGGAGTTCTGCTCCCAAAACCAACCCTCTCACCTTAATAACCTTCACCATCCTGAGGGTGGAGATACCACCAAACAACTGACAACCCCACCTATGGAATGAGAAAGGAAGCAGGACAGAATCTGAACTCCAAAAGAATCAATCCTTTTTCCTTTTCTTTTTCATTTTTCGTTTTCTCTCTTTTCTCCCACCCTCACACCCTCAACATTTGCAAAACCAAGTATTTTCCATGTATTAGGCTACTGAGGATTAGGTGTCTGAATAATATATTGCAGTTGTGTTGTATATTCTTTTATCTCCTATTTTTCCTTTTTTTTAAAAAAAAATTTCTTAATTCCTATATTTGTTTGTTTGTTTTTTTGTACTCTCTGTATTGTCTCCCTGAAAGTACTTGTCTTCACAAAATCACCTTCTCTCTTTTATTCCTGCTACCAGCCAACTGCTTTTGATTCCTCTTTCATGCTTCCTAAGATCTAATAACTTTTTATCCTCACCTCCTATCTCCTTAACATCTCATCCTATACCCACCCCCAGTTCTCTCTTTGTCCACCATCAAAAACTGTAGACACTTTTGCAAACATACTGTTTATATCATAGATAATAATTGAACTCATTATGTCTGTATATTATGACAAAACTGTAAATGTTTTAATAGGAGCTATTTGGCTTAAGGCTGTATATTGTTTGTATTGGAATCTGTTAATATTGGTCTCACTCTTAAAAAAGATGTATTGGATCCCTGCAGGGACACTGTAAACCTATAGCATAAAACCTGTAATACCTAGGATCCACAGTGCTAGAAGGAAAGACACAAGAACAACATGAAAAGACGAGGCAAGAAAATGCCCCAAATAAACCAAGATATTATATTATTAAAATCCAAGGCCAGTACAGCAGAAGAAATAACAGAGAAGAGGTTCAAGAGGTACATAATTAAAATATTCTGCAAATTAAAGGATAATATAATAAGAGAGCAAACACTGGCAGCAAAAGGTCATTTCAATGAAGAATTACATAAGCAAATACAGGAAACAAAGGATTACTTCAATAAGGATATAGAGATTCTAAAACAACAATAAAAACAATAGTATGAAAACAAAGAGAAATCCTTGAAATGAAGGAAAGGATAAACCAAATTAAAAACTCAATAAAAGCATCACCAATGAATTAGATCACTTGGAAGACAGAACTTCAGACAATGAAGTCAAAATAAATAATCTTGAAAATAAAATTGACCACACAGTTAAGATGGTAAGATCCCATGAACAGAACATTCCCAAAATATGGAATAACATAAGACCAAATTTAAGAATTACTGTGATAAGGAAGGCATAGAGTTATAAACCAAACGAATGAACAATCTATTGCTTGAAATAATATCAAAAAATTTTCCAAGCATGAAGGTGAATTGGAAAATCAAATACAAGGGACTTACAGGACACCAAACATACAAAATCACAACAGACCTACACCATGACACATTATAATGAAAATACATAGCATACAGAATAAGGAGAGAACTTTAAAAGCCTCCGGAGAAACAAATCAGATTACATATAGGGGGAAGACAATTAGGATCTCTGCATATTTCTCATCCCAGACCCTCAAAGGTAGATGAGCCTGAAATAATATATATCAAGGTCTGAAAGAAAGTGGATGCCAATCAAGAGTCTTATATCCAGAAAAATTAAGCTTTAGATTTGATGACAAAAAAAAAAAAAAAAAAACCTTCCATGATAAACAAAACTAAAGGAATTTACAATGCACTATAAAACATCCTCATGAAAATATTTCATGAGGAGGACATAGAAAACAACAAAGAAAATCAGCAAAGGGAGGTAATATACGAAAGAAAAAATCAATCAAAGGAGAAACCAAGTCAAGTTAAAAAAAACAAAAATAAACAAAAATGACCAGGAACACAAATCATGTCTCAATAATAATCCTGAAAGTTAATGGCCTAAACTAATCAATCAAATAACATAGACTGCTGGATTAAAAAAAAAAAGTCCCAACAGTATGCTGCCTCCAAGAGACTCATCTCATAGAAGACATCCACAGACTGAAGGTGAAACATTGGGAAAAACATACCACTCACATGGACTGTGTAAACAAGAAAGGGTGTCCATCATCATATCAAATCAAGTAGACATCAAGCCAAAGTTAATGAAAAAGGATAAAGAAGAATATTGTATACTGCTTAAAGGAATCATACATCAACAATACATAACAATTACAAATATATATGACCCAAATAATGGAGCATCTACATTCCTCAAACAAACTCTTCTCAATTTCAAGAGTCAAATAGACCACAACACAATAATACTGGGTGACTTTAACATTTTCTTTCACCACTGAATAGCTCTTCCAAACAAAAGCTAAACAAAAAAAAAATCTATAGAACTCAATAATACAATCAATAACTTAGACTCAACAGACATATATAGAATATTTCATCCATTAATGAGTGAATACACTTTCTTTTCAGCAACACATGGCTCCTTCTCTAAAGTAGACCATATATTATGCCACAAGAAACTCTTAGCCAATACACAAAAGTAGAGATGCTACCCTGTATTCTCTCAGAACATAATGGAATGAAATTAAAAATCAATGATAAAATAAAAAATAGAAGCTACTCCAAGACCTGGTGACTAAATAATATGCTACTGAATGAACAATGGATTACAGAAGACATCAAAAAGATTTAAAAAATTCTTAGAGGTAAATGAGAACACTGATACAATATATCAAATCTCTGCGACACTAAAAAGGCAGGACTAAGAGAAAAGTTCATTGAATGGAGTTCATTCCTTAAAACAAAAAAAAGTCAACAAATCAATGACCTAACATTACATCTCAAAGCCCTAGAAAAAGAAACAAATCAACACCAAGAAAAGTAATAGAAGACAGGAAATAATTAAATTCAGAGCTGGAATTAATGAAATTGAAACAAAAGAAACAATTGAAAAATTGACAAAACAAAAAAAAAGTAAATAAAATTGATAAACTTAGCCATGCTAATGAAGAGAAGGAGAAAAAAAACCCTGAAATTACTAAAATCTGTGATGAAAAAGAAAATATCATGAGAGACACTGCAGAAATACAGAAGATAATTAGAAACTATTTTGAAAATTTGTACTCAAATAAAATATAAAATATCGAAGACATTGACAAATTTCTAGAGTCATATGATTCATTCAAACTGAAACAGAATGACATAAACAAGTTCACATCAATTTCAAGCAATGATATAGAAGACACCGTCAAAAGCCTACCAACCAAGAAAAGCCCATCACCCAACAGATTCACAACTGAATGCTACAAAAACTTCAAAGGAGAACTAATATCAATACTCCTCAAATTATTCTAATAAACAGAAAAAGAGGGAACACTTCCAAACTCATTCTATGAGGCCAATATTGCCCTCTTCCAAAACCGGACAAAGACCCATCAAAGAAAAAAAAAAAAAAACTTAACAAAGTTTGATGCAAAAATTCTCAGTAAAATTCTGGCAAATAAAATACAAAAACATATTAAGAAGATAGTGCACCATGATCAAGTGGGGTTCATCCCAGGGATTCAAGTTTGATTCAATATACAGAAATCAATAAATGTAATTCATCACATCAATAGACTCAAAGATAAGAATCATCTCAATAGACCCAGAAAAAGCATTCGACAAAATAGAGCACCCCTTCATGTTCAAAACACTAGAATAACTAGGGATAATAAAAACATATCTCAACATTGTAAAAGCTACCTATGCTAAGCCCAAAGCCAACATCATTCTAAATGGAGAAAAATTGAAAACATTCCCTCTAAAAATTGGAACAAGTCAGGGATGTCCTCTTTTGCCACTTCTATTTAACATAGTCCTTGAAACTCTAGTTAGAGCAATTAGAAAAAAAAAATTAAAGGGCTATGGATAGGAAAAGAAGAAATCAAACTATCACTATTTACTGATGACATGATTCTATTCTTAGAGGATCTGAAAAATTTCATCAGAAAACTTCTAGAACTAATAAGTAAATTCATCAAAGTAACAGGATAAATACCCATGAATCAAATGCATTTCTATATATTAGTAACAAAAATCCTCTGAAAGAGAAACTAAGAAAACTACTCCATTTACAATAGCCACCCCCCCCCACGCCCAACAAAAAGTACTTGGGAATCAACTTAAAGAAAGAGGTGACATACCTGTACAATGATAACTACAGAACACTAAAAAAGAAATTGAAGAAAACCTTAAAAGATGGACAGTTCTTCCTTGTTCTTGGATAGGCAAAATTAATATTGTCAAAATGACCATACTACCAAAACCACTATACACATTTAATGCAATTACAATGAAAATCTCAATGACATTCCTCATAGAAATAGAAAAAGCAATCATGAAATTCATCTGGAAAAATAATAGAGCCAGAACAGCCAAAGCAATCCTTAGCAAGAAGAGTGAAGCAGGTGACATCACCATACTAGACCTTAAACTATACTACAGAGCAATAGTAACAAAAATGACATGGTAATGGTATCAAAATAGACTTGTAGCCCAATGATACAAAATAGACAACACAAACACACAAAAATACAGTTCTCTCATACTAGTCAAATGCACCAAAAATATACATTGGAGAAAAGATAGCGTCTTCAATAAATGGTGCTGGGAAAACTAGAAATCCACATGCAGCAAAATAAAATTAAACTCCTCTGTCTGTCACCATGCATAAAACTCAACTCAAAGTGGATCAAGCTCCAAAAAATTAAACTGGAGATTCTGTGCCTAATAGAAAAAATATATATATAGGTTCAAATCTTCGTCATGTCAGATTAGGCCCTACTTCCTTAACAAGACTCCTAAAGTGCAAGGGATAAAATAAAGAATCAATAAATGGAATGGTTTCAAACTGAAAAGCTTCTTCTCAGCAAAAGAAACAATCAGCGAGGTGAATAGAGAGCCTACAGAATGGGAGCAAATCTTTACCACAAGCATATCATATAGAACACTAATCTCTAGGATATAGAAAGTACTCAACAATCTTAACAAACACACAAAAACAAATAACCCAATCAATAAATGGGATAAGAAATTGAACAGACACTTCTCAATCAATCAACAAATATATAAAAATAGTTCAATATTTCTAGTAACTAGAGAAATGAAAATCAAAACTACTCTAAGATTTCATCTGACTCCAGTCAGAATGGCAGTTATTAAGAATACAAGCAAAAATAAGTGTTAGTGAGCATGTGAGGAAAGAGGCACACTCTTACATTGCTGGTGGGACTTCATATTGATGTAACCACTCTGGAAAGCAGTATGGAAATTCCTTAGAAAACTTGGAATGGAACCACAATTTGAACCAGTTATCCCACTCCTCGGTTTATACCCAAAAGACTTAAAAACAGCATACTGCAGTGACACAGCTATGTCAATATTTATAGCAGTAAAATTCACAATAGCTAAATTGTGCAACCAACCTAGATGTCCTGCAATAGATGAATGGATAAAGAAAATGTGAGATACACACACACACACACACACACACAACACAATGGAATATTACTCAGCATTAAAAGAAAATAAAATCACTGCATTTGCAGGTAAATGGATGGAGTTGGAGAATATCATGCAATGTTCAGTAAGCTGATCCCCCAAAACCAAAGGCCAAATGTTTTCTCTGATATGTGGATGCTGATCCATAGTGGGAATGGGGGGCAGAGCATGGGAGGAATAAAGGATAAGGAAAAGGGGAGAGAGGGTAAGGGAGGGAGGGATGTGGGTAGAAATGATAGTTGAATGAGATAGACATTAGTACCCTAGGTACATGTATGATAACACAAATGGTGTGACTCTACTTTGTGTACAACCAGAGAAATGAAAACTTGTGTTCCATTTGTATACTATGAACTGAAATGCATTCTGCTGTCATATATAATAAATTAGAACTAATTAATTAATTATTTTTTTAAAAAAAAAGAAAAGAAAAAAGATGCCAGTCATCAAAATTCTAAACTGTGGACTTTTGAGTTAAAGATTATTAATTTTAGTAACTTCATTTGTAATATAAAGATAATAACATGTTTCCCAAAGCTACACACTTTGGAGATTTTCAGATCATAGTAGCACCCACTATTTGTTGTTTTTATTTCTTATATGGCATACCTACTTTTTTATTTCATGTAAGTAAAATTTGATATTATATAGATCCAAATGTCATTCATATCTTTATTTCCAACTTCCTTTGAAACACTGCATCTGATTAGAACTTCATGCTTCTTCTGAGTCAGGCAGCTATTAGAAAAAGTAGGTGAAAATAAAACTCTGGCTCTGCTGATGCCCCTGATTTCCTTTCCCATGTGATGGACATGCATGAAGATGAACTGAACCAAGCAGAACAGCAAGAGTGAAAGAATCCTAGGGTAAATTTGGCACCTGTCTGAGACCTGATGGGTACTTCAGTATCCATCCCACACAAGGGTGTGTTTTTCTTGACACCTAAAAGTCCAATGTGTTAGTAAGCTATCTCTAGTTATGACAGAACACATGAGGTGTAAACAACTTGGAAGAGGAAAGATTTATTTTTAGAAGTTTCATTTCACTGTCACATGGCCCAGGTAGCACATTATGACAGAAGTGCATAGCATAGCAAAGCTGTTCACCTCAGGACAGCTCAAAGTAAAGAGAGCTTACTTTTTTAATAAAGTCCATACCCCACCCCCATTAAGCTATGAATCCATAAAAGCATTAATTCATTCATGAGTTTGGAGCCCTCATAATCCACACATTTCCCAAAGGCTGCATTTCTGAAACATGGGACCAAGCATTCAACACATGAGATTTGGGGGGACATTCAAAACTAAAGCCATAACAGTGAAGAAATTGCTCAATTAACAGACTCAACATTCTCTGCTTCAAGGATGGAACAGTGAGAAGGATCAACAGAGAGGAATTTTATGCATACTTCCTCTAGGCACTGAATATGGTAAGAGAGTTATCTGCATTTCACCCACCTATCTCAGGAGTCTCATACGGCAAATATGGAAGTAGTTGGACCAGAGGACTCACAAGGAACTCACAAAAGTAGAGAATATTCTACATGAGTGTTGAAAGCTACAAAAGAGATGGGTTATAATCAGAATTCATGCTAATGAAATGCAACAATTAGAATCAGGATGAATGAATAACTATACACACATATACACACAGATTCATCTATAATAAGCCAGTATGCCCTGGAGCTTAGATATATGCATTTTGAACTAAGAATTAAATAAATAAATAGTGTTTGTTAGGTCACAACTGAGGCTTAAATAAATCACCGGGGATTAGAAGGAAGAAAATTTCAAAACACAAAGCAGACCACTAAAGGGATGAAATTGTGAAAGAAAGTATTCAAAACCAACTTTTAAAATTCTGAAAAGAGAAAATGTAACAAATGAGGGAGAAGAAATAATTTTGAAATTTAAAGAGGAAAGTTCCCTCTTAGTAGAAAAGTTCTGCATCTACTGATTGAAAGTTGTCACCATTAGTCAAGTAAATTAAAGTGCTGTGACATACAGCTAAATCAGTCAGGGTCATTCCAGGTAAACTGAGCTGGCTACTAAATAATCACACAGAGACAGATAGTACCTTTTCCTTGAGGTTCAGCAGTAGTTCCCGGGCCCCAGTTCCCACAAGGGAAGCAAAAGGGACAGACAAAAAAGAGAGGGTGAGCACGTTCTGAAGCCCTATTTATTAAGGGAAGATGTTCGGTAGAACAGAACAGAATAGAACATTCCATTCAAAAAAGGGAAGAGGGAGTATTACAAAGGAACAAGAGGCAGGCTAATCCACTGGGTAATGCCCACTCCCTTAAGTCTCCTGCTCAATGGAGATGGGGATCCACCTGCTTCTGTGAGCAGAGAAGCCAGTCTCCACATTTCCATCACTTGAAGATAGGGGGCGCTCAGCTCCTATGTGGCAGCTCCCAACAATAAAAGACATAAAAAGGAGAAATTTTGGTACGATCAATGCACTCTAGGTATGAAGATAAATATGAGCTACCAAGCAGAAAGAACAAAGGCATCCAACCGGCACTGGAGTTCTAATATATAGCAGTGGAGCTTGAAAGTATGAGGACTCTCTTAGTTACACTGTCATCCAGGGGAAAGGAAGGTATTTGAGGATATGCACAGATGGAAGACATAGAAGACTCCCACTCTACCTGATCTTTTCAGCTCTGCAGGTTGGCTGTATATGGCATGTTTAAAGCACAGGAATATTTGCAGGGGCTCATATTTCATTTTGAAGTGTTTTGCTCTCTTTTCTTAAGCTGTCCCTTAAAAACCCAGAAATTCTAAACACTTTATCCTATTAGGCTGCAGATTGTTCTTTCTTTGTCTTGCTACCTTTGAAATTTTGAAATCACTCCTTCATTTTATCCTCCAAACATTTGTTGTGACTTAATTAATCATAGGGAACCACAGAATTTAGCTTTCAGGTTTAAAAAAAAAAAAAAGTTAAACTGCGGAAAAAAATCCTCGCTGCAAAAATAAATAAGCAACTAGTTCCCAAACTAGTTCCCAGCTGATGTAAAAAGGGAGTGTGTGTAAATGTGTATGTATATGTGTGTATGTGTCTCTGTGTAGTTTCTGTACACAATCTTAAGAAATGTATATTACTGATATTTTATTGTGAAATATGCCCCTACATATACTGTTTTGATATAGACTCATTCTAACTTAAATATTATAAAGGAGCATTTTAATATTAAAATAAATATAGGAACTTAGATATTGGGTTAAAGATATCTGGGTTAAAAAAAAGACTACAATTGGTTTTAGTTAAAAAACTACATAAAATGAAGAACGGGCAATAATGAATTCGAAAGCTGAAGAAAATAATGCATGAATTTTGATATAGGAAAGGGTTTAGAATTTGTACAGCAGTATAGCATGTTTGAATACACTAATGAAATATCTCATGTTAGTTAATCATTTATGGAAGAAATGACCCCGTAAATGTTGCTGATAATATCAGAATCAAGCAAAAGCAATATTTATAAGTGAAAAACACAATGTTAAATAAAATTAAAATATTAATATATTCTAGAAATATATCTACTCAAAGAAAAGCAGGTTGAAAATGAATCAGGTGGAAAATGAATCAATTACCAAAAGAACCCATGGAATAGATGATATTACCACTGGCATAATAAACAACAGAGGACAAGACTTTAAAAACAATTTAGGGTATGAACAAGGATGAGCAAGTTGTCAATAAGAAACAATGATGCACCAATTCTTTTGCCAAAAAGAGAACAGAAAATTAATTCTTGATTAATGAAACTTTTGCCTGTAACATGATGCTTTAAAATGAATTATTGTGCTGAACTCCGTGGTGCACTCCTGTAATCCCAGCAGCTTGGGAGGCTGAGGCAGGAGGATCATGAATTCAAAGCCAATTCAACAACTTAGTGAGGCGCTAAGCAACTCAGTGAGACCCTGTCTCTAAATAAAATACAAAATATGGCAGGGGATATGGATCAATGTATGAGTGCTGTGAGTTCAATTCATAGTACCAAAGAAAAAGAGAATTATTGTACAGCCTCACAATGGGTTAATTTCTGTAAAGCACTAACATCTGTTCAGATACTGTCTGAAGAGGAAGAATAACTAGCACTGAGTTAATCAATAAAGCTCCTTTATAGGAAAGTTAATTTCTAGGCATGGTGCCACTCACCTGTAATCCCAGCAGCTTGGGAGGCTGAGGCAGGAAGATCACAAGTTCAAAGCCAGCCTCAGAAATTTAGTGAGATCTTAAACAACTTAGAGAGACTCTATCTCTACAGAAAACTACAAAAAGAAAAAAAGGTGGGAGACAGGATGGCTGGGAATGTGGCTTAGTGGTTAAGTGTCCCTGGGTTCAATCCCTAGAACAACAACAACAAAAAAATACCCCACTTGATTTTATAACAGTAAAAACAATAAATATTCTCCATTAAAGAAAGTTTTGATCAAAAATCTTATATTTTAAATCACAATGCCTTGAAAACTACTGACTGGTATCTATGAGTTCTGTCTTTTTTCTTCTTTTTTTCCCCCAGTTTCTGCTTCTGATTCTTTTTTTTAACTTAATTGAAACTTATTTTAATTGATATTTCAAGTTTTTTAAAATTTACATATAACAGCCGAATGCATTACAATGAGTTCTGTCTTAAAGCTTCACAGACATGGTATTCAGTATGATTGAAACATATGGATGCTATTGTAAATAACATAAAGCTTTTTTAAAAAAATTTGAGTTAATTGTTCCTGATTTTTGTCTTCATGAATAATAAAAATAAAAACTATTTCCATGGGTTCAAACTAATGTTTTGCACTAAAAAATATTTTTCATTTATTCAGAGACACTGAATATTCAAAAAAAAATTTAAAGAGAGAGGGAGAGAGAGAGATAGAGAGGGAGAATTTTTAATATTTATTAATTTTTAGTATTTATTTTTTAGTTATCGGCGGACACAACATCTGTGTTTGTATGTGGTGCTGAGGATCCAACCCGGGCCAGGCGAGCGCGCTACCACTTGAGCCATATCCCCAGCCCTGAATATTCAAATTTTATATGCCTTATCTCTTCTTTTTTCTATGAATTCTATATTAATTTAATCATTTTATTATAAAATGTAAAGGTGACACGGAAAAGTAGTTCATAAATGAAAGCATGCATCTATATTCAAATGTCCCATTTATCTGAAAAATATTGCCACTAAAATAACAGGTACAATTTCTTTTACCCACAAATGAAATTAGGTACAATTAATACAGTTGGAAGCATTTTTTAAAATTTTTTAAAATATTTTTTTCCTAAGAATTGTGCAATACTCATTCTTCCAAGTAAAAAACTTGCACATTTTAACTTCTTCATTGTGATAGCTAAGGACTTGAATGATTTTAAAGTATGGAAACTATGCCAAGTACTTTGCATGCATTTTGACATGAGTCCCTTTGTGACATTGGTTCTTTCCTTCACTTTCAAAAATCAAGTTTTTGATAATTTAAATTCTTAGTATTTAACACAAAATGCTGTACAGAAATATTTTTTGAATTCTTTTTTTTATTAGTTGCTCAAGACAATACAATGATCTTGACATATCATACATTTGATTCCAATAGGGTATGAATTCTCATTTTTCCACGTGTAGAGATTGCAGGATCATTGTTAACAAATTCTAAGACTTTTTTTTTTTCTTTTTCTTTTATAGAGAAGACCATCTTTACTTCCAAGGCTACATGTACATACAGGTTGACAGCTACAGTCTCAGTGCTTGCATTCTGCTTCTTTTCTTTGCTATTTAGCTCATTTATTTTCATTCAGAAAAATTTATAATTGCAAACAAAATGACCCCAATTAACCTATCTTTTAGCCTCCTTACCAAGTATAATCAGTCATTTAACATGTGTAACATTTTAGTATGTGTCTCTAAAAGAATCTTTAAAAATAATCAGAATGCTATAATACTATTATCACATATAACTAACATTTAACTCCTTACCATCATTTCAGTTTCTTAATGCCCTTGAATTTGTTTTACATTTTTAAATGTTTATAGGCACATGTCTTGGCTTATTTCCATCTCCAGTTGTTTATTTGTTTTAATATATTTCTTCCAGTTGTCAATGGAACTTTATTTTTATTTATTTTTAAGTGGTGCTGAGAATCAGACCCAGTGCCTCATACATGCCAGGCAAGCACTCTACCACTGAGCTATAACCCTATCCCTCCTTTGCCAGTTTTTATGTGAGTCTGTTTTTCTGGAATTCTAAGATGGAGAGGTATGTCAGGATGGTTTCTCTGCCTTCACAGTTAAAGAGCTCCCTCTTTTAGTTTCCTAATTAACAAGAAAATATGGTCTGATTCATATAAGTCCTTCCTTTACCCTTTCTTTTATTTCTCTTTTCTCTTTACCTTTACTATACTTTCCAGGCACAGTTAGCGTGATTTCAGCTCTCAATGTGTTTCCCAATTGTGAAGTTTTGTCCTGGTGGGGGTTTACTTTCTTAGTTCAAAGAATTTACAGGATCCACATTCTTAAACTTGTTTAGTACTTAACTGTGAACCCCATGTAGTAAGTGCAAAAGTCCCTCTAAACTACATATGCTATTGATTCATTGTACCCAGACATAAATTCCAGAGTACAAGTGTTGGCAGGTTTTTGGTTCTCCATTTCTCAGGTTCATCAAATACCATTTGCTTCCCTCTGCCTTTCTCATATCGATTCTGATATCTTGTACAGCTTGAGCTAGTGTTTTCTTTGTAGTCATCCCTTGAATATATTTTTTTCACTTGGGGCTATTGCAATAGCTATAGCATATTTTATTTTTTCTTAGCCTGTCACCATCTTCCACTAATTGTACCTTATTCTAAAATAGTGCAACTGAACCAAAAATTTATTTTTTTCTCCTTCCCACTCTTTATTGAATTTTAACTGATAGACAAAAACCTGAAAACTGTACAAATTAATTGAATAACATGGTGTTTCAACATACTATGTAATGTTTAATGTAATTTTCCTATAAAGTTTAGACTGTTGGTTTTTGTTTCATGTGTTTGGTCTCAGGATTTTGAAGATATTATCCTTTTGTTTTCTGCAGTCTACTGGTGTAATGAAAAGTGTGTTGACATCATTTTTGTAATTGTATTTGTTCAATAAGCATTGAGATACAAAAGGAATACACAAGATTATTGGTTATTTTTCATACCAGGAGTAGAGTGTCATTTAGTACTTTAGTATTAACTTAAAATTTTTATATATTGAATTATCTTTCTTATTTAAATAAATAGTTCATGTTCTCTCCAGTTGTATCATTTCTGAGAATAAATTTTGTGTACACCAGGAAGAATTGTATGATAAATTATAAAAGGATTGAGTTTAGAAGTCAGAACAATTTTTTTCTATAAATTCGTCCATTTTAGAATATTTACCTAAAATATTTTATTAGGATGTTGTATCTATTGTGGGGGCTAATAATACCTTATTCCTACTTTGTTGGAAGCCTGGAAAGACAAAATTACCATTTAAATAAGAAGAAAGAAGAAAACAGCTCTATCAATTGGCATATTAATTGAATGTTCTCCATTTTTCAGTTTCATCAAATGACATTTGATGAACTGTTTTACATAATATAACAGTATGAAATTGATTAATGTTTACCTCAAATATTGTAGCATGATTTTATGTGTATATGTATTGGTATACATATACATGCATATATGTGTATATATTTATATAAATCTGAAATGTACCTTTTCAATGTTAGATGATTCTTAGTGGAAAAAAGCATACAATGTTTAGATATTACTTGATGTTAATATATTGTTTCAAATAGTGTATCTATACATATAAAATAGCATGGGTAATAATTCTGCATGTTGAAAGGAATTCTTATATATTAGAATAGAATATTTAAATAATTATTTATTGAACACATAGAATATTATTTAGCTTACTAAAGTATAAGCTAACATGGAAATAGAACTACCATCAGACTTATATTTGCAAATTTGTTAACATTTCCAGTAATATTCTTGAAGCACTCATGAAGTAGCCAATCATACTTCCATGAAAATATAAGATGTGGGGCTGGGGCTGTAGCTCAGTGGCAGAGTGCTTGCCTTGCACATGGGAAGGCGCTGGGTTCCATCCTCAGCACCACATAAAAAAAAAATACACAAATAAAATAAAGTCATGCTGTCCATCTACAACTACAAAGATTTTTTTTTTAAATGTAAGATGTGACATTTTGTTTAAAATTGTTCCATGAACTATCACTGAATATTTCATTAAAATGAGAAATGTCTTTAAACACAATTCTTTTGTTTCTTGTTTACCAATTGATTAATTTATTCACATTGTTAAACTAGGAAAGAATTTGATAAGTACTTTTTTATTTATATGACAGTATATATATTATCAATTATGTCTGAGTAAGGTGATATTTCTTTTTATACAGGCTAGTCATATAAAGCACATGTCAATAAAACTAAAAACTAATATATTCAGTGATTTACAGTCAATCTCTTGCATGTAGGAGTATTACTTCTAACAAAGCAAGAAGTGTTCAGGATATAACTTTATCACTTATGCTAACTATAGTGAAACAAATGTGCAGTTTGTATTATTGTCAAATTCAGACAAGGAAAAAAACAGTTCAAGCTTTCAAGTTTACCTACAACATAACAGGATTTGCAATTTTACTTTTCGCTACTCAATGTTTTTTTGTTTTGTTTTGTTTGTTTTTTGTTTTACCCAGCCATATCAAACATAATACAAGTTCTCATCTACTGGTTACCATGACACTTGCATCCAAACTTAAGAGTTCAATATGTTGGTTTAATTTTGGTTAATTAGAACATTGTCTCCAAGAACATAGTTTTTTTTTTTTTCTTTTAAGGGGGTGGCAGAAAAAAGAACAGACTCTTGAATATAAAGTATACCAATATGTGCATTTTAAAATCCCTTTCTTTCCTAGTTATAATACACATATTATTTCTCATAGAATTGCTTAAATATTATAACTCAAAAAATAAGCAAAATGTGTTAAATAATTTATTTCCTTTTAGGCTTTTTTTATGTGTTAGGTATAACAATTTGCAGACATTATATTATTATATCATATATGTTAGATATATAATGTTATATGTATCATACTGCAAAATCTATAATGCATAACATTATAGTGTTATTTGTAGCACAAAACAAATCTATTAATGATGTATAAGATTTTGTTTTGTGCAGTTTATTTTAAAATAACAATGTTTTCTCTAGAAATTAATGTAAGAAAAAGACGATTATATTTAAAGATTTTATGATCATTCATTCAAATAAAATTCATGTAATTACATTTATACAAAATAAAAGTAGACTAACAAATCTACTACCTGTTTTAAAGCCTGTTTTTCTTAACATAAAATGGTAAATTTCCAAAAGAAGCAGGGAAATCACAATAAAATTGAATAAAGCAAATCCATCTGAAGACTGAAGTTTTTGATTTGTTTTTCGTTCTCTCTGTTCAATGAAGTATTCCACAGAGGACAGGGAAATGATTGCATAGGCACTGTGTCCTGGGCTTTGTACCATCTATTTTTAAAATAGAGGTTTTAATTCATTTGTTATAAACAGATTAAGGGCCCGGTTTGTGCAGAGCTCTGCCTGAGGTCTGTGGGGATGCCAGTTTTGCAACTAGAGGAGTCTTTGTGATGGAAGATATATCCTATTTTTTTCACTTAAACATTTTCTATACAATAGAAAATAAATGACATACAAAGATATGCAGAAACAAAATGCTGTAAGAATTCAAAGAAATGAAAATTTGCTTTCAACTGAAGGTAGATAAAGACTGGGGTAAGGGCATTAGAAAACTTTACAAAGTTTTATTACATTTTCTTTATTAGTGCTATGAACTTATAATAGTTATTGTCAAATGCCATTTTTATTTCTTTATTTTTTGTTCGTGAATTTTTTGAAAACCTCCATTTCTCAGGAGATTTTTGCAATTAAAGAAAATTAGTTTAAAAGGGTCTAGTATAACAAACTTCATGCAAATTGATTTCTGTTGTCAATGTTTTCCAATTCAAATGAAGGAAGATTTGTTTACATAAGTAGATTGGTGAAGATAAAATTCTTATTTTGTTAACGAAAAAGACAGCAGGAAAGATGAAGTAGGTCTGAAATCATTTCAAGCATATACAAGGAGTCATAGTTTATATTTCTCAAGGGTTTTACTGTTGATCTTGTCTATTGGTTTTAGCTTCCTTAGAACATTAAGAAACAATTTAACTCAAGCACTACTGGTTTGTTTCTGTGTTTTGTGTTGAGCTTTTTTGTGTATGAAAATTTATTACCTTTTTAATTGCTAAAGTTATTGTCTAATAAAAAACATAACAAACCAACATTTTTTTTAAAAAAATATTAATACTTTTTTTTAAAACAAAATGTCTGAACTGCTTGTAGTATTAGTCTGTACCATTAAAATTTACCTAGCTAAATATTAGATGTGAAAATAAGATTATTAAAATAATATTATCTGATGAGAGCCACAAACAAGTCAAGATGGCACCTGGCAGTATGCTAGGAGGAGTGGTTTGAGAAGTAATGCCAGCAAGCCATTAAGATGATGTTAGGTTAGGCTGTGTGTAATTATTAAGATGAGGTAATCCCAGTGAGCCATTAAGATGATAGGGATTCCTTATTGGCTAATTGCTGTATCTAGATGATGTTAATTTAGTTAAGCTGTGTATAATTGTTAAGATGATGAGGACTGCTGTATCTGGATGATGTTAATTGAAACAAGCTGTGTATAATCAGTTAAGGGTATATATACCTCTGCTGTCCGTAATAAAGCGGTTCCCTCTGTATCAACCTTCACAAGTTGCTTGTCACTCTCCCCCCACCCCTGCTGGTTACTTTGCTGCAGCCAGACTGCAGCAATTATCTATATTATAAATAATAATTTAAAATTATTAATATTTCCCACTGAAAAGTAAGTGACCTTATTTTGGTCCTTGTTTTAATTTTATGTATCAAACACCATATTATGTTCTGTGCCAAGTACTACTTTTAACTATTTAGTAAAATATCAACATTTAACCCCAACTCTATAAGGAGGGTATTGCTATTAGTGTGCCCATAATAAGCATTGAAGTGAAAAGACAAAGAAATCATGTGTTTTACACATGACCAGTAACTTAATAAGTTAAGATTTGAACCTAAAACATTCTGAGATGTTCTGTAACTAAAACATTTGCGAATATTTGCCTTTAGAATTTGTTTAGAAATGAATTAAACCCATAAGTTAATTATAATTTCAGGATAAATTATACTCTGGGATGGAGAGTTATTATTTTTCTAATTCAATTTTAAGTTTAACATAAAACTTCAGTGTTTCAAAGCAAAGGAATTATTTATTTTTCAAAATATGATAAATTTGGTTGTGGTAGTACAAAATATTTTTACTTAACCCCCCCAGAAAAGTCACATTTTATTACAAGATGATCTGCTTATTACACCCCTCACATCATATTCATTTTTATTTATGCTCTATTATAGGCTTCTACCTGCAGCACAATGCAATGGAAAAAATAAAGAAGGTGCAATGAGTAAAGCCTGAAAGAAATTGGGGTTCCACTAACTACCACTCATATGTCTTTGGCCCATTTGATTGAAGACTTTGACTAAAGAATACTTGTCCTAAATTATTCTCTATTGATTGTATGAAACACACCTAACTTTATCCTATTTATACCTCAGTTTTCTTATTAATCAAATAATAAAAAGCTGTTTTAATGAATATCACATCAGATTCATAAAAACAGCAATTGTGTCAGTAAGAATGCACAGAATAAATGTTAATGATTAAGTTAATTACTGAGTAAGTTAAAGACATTCAATAAATATGAACATTTCCTAGTCTTTAAAAAATTATGAGAAGATCTACATTATGTAACCTAGGTCATGTTAAATATATTCATTAAAACGTGCACTCTGTATTGCTTTTTCCTTTATTAAATGTATACATTGAAAGCCTATATACTTATACGAAAAGTTTTATGTATATATATATATATATATATATATATATATATATATTCATAAAAATTTAGTATAAGATGTTTTTATCTTTATCTTGTCATGATGAAATCAGACAGCATTTCTAACGTTTAATGCATAAAAATTCAGGACTTTTATATCTTTCAGTTGAGTGGGCATTGAGTTATAAATTATTTTTTTATCCTAAATAATTGCTTTATACCTTTCAATTCAATGTTTTCACTTATTAGCATTAACACACAAATTTTTCTGAGCTATCTTCTCTCTTATACTACTTTATTGTTTACATTTATTGTTTTATAAATCTAATAAAATTCCTTCTCTAATGTATTTACTAATTCAGACATAATGACAGAGTTCATTTTGACATAACCATACATGCACAGAATATAATATTCCTCCCTTTCAATCCCCAGTGCTTCCTCTTTCCCTCTCATCCTTTCTTCTTCAATTTACCTTCTTATACTCATCTGATCTTCTTTCCATTATTTATTATTTATTTATTATTATTTATTTAAATTGGTGCCTTATAGATATGTGAAGGTGATACTATGGTACATTCATATATGTACGGACCATGATTTTATCCATTTCATTCTACATTCCCTGCTTTTTCTAATTCATCTTCCTTCCTCAATTTCCTTCATCTACTCCAGTGATCTACACACTATTTTTATGGGATCTGTCCTACCTGCTCTTACTTTGTTTAAGCTTCTGCATATGCTTATGAAAGAAAACATCCAACCCTCAATTTTATTTCTTATTTTGCTTAACAAAGTGTTCTTCAGTTTCATCCACTTACCAGCAAATGCCAGAATTCCATTCTATGACCAAGTAAAATTCCATTGTGTGTATCTGCCACATTTTCCTTATCATTTGTTGATGGGCAAGCAATCTGTTTACATAACTTGGCTATTATGAATTACATTGCTATAAATATTTATTTGCCTGTATCGCTACAATATGCTGATTTTAGTTCATTTGGATGAATATTGAGGAGTGGCATAGCCGGATTGCATGGTGATTCTATTTTCTCAGTCTTTGGATTAATGTCTATATTGCTTCCAAAAAGGTTGAACCAATTTGCAGTCTCACCAACAAGGTAAGAATGTACCTTTTCCCCTATATCCTTACCAGCAATTGTTATTATTCATATTTTTGATTGCCATTCTAACTGAACTGAGATCAATTCTTAATGTAGCTTTGATTTGCATTTTCCTGATTGCCAGGGAGGTTGAACATTTTTTCTTATAGTTGTTGGCCATTTGCATTTTTTCTGTTGAGAAATGTGTGTTTAATTATTTTGCTCATTAATTTATTTGTTGGTGTTACATTTTTTGAGTTATTTATACATTCTTAATATTAATTCCTGTCACAGTATTAGTTTCCAGGTTTCCCTCCATTCTGCAGGATCTCTCTTCATTCTTAATCATTTCTTTTGCTGTTTAGCCTTTTGATTTGATGCCATACAATTATTGATTCTTGGTTTTATGTACTGAGGTTTCATGGTCTTGTTAAGAAGGTCAATTCGTGCACCAATATGTTCAATTGTTGACCCTATGTTTTCTTCTAGACTTTGAAACTCTTATGCTCTAATTTTCATGTCTTTGATTTACTTTGGTTTCACTTTTGTACAAAAAATGAGAGATAGGGATCTACCTTCACTTTTCTACATATGGATATCCAATTTTCCCCACACCATTTGTTAAACAAGCTATCTTTTCTCCAACGCTATTTCTGGTAACTTTGTCAAGTATCAGATGACTGTTACTATGTGGATGTGTTTCTGTCTCTTGAATTGTATTCCACTGGTCTTCATCTTCATTTTGATGTCAATACCATGCTGAGTTTTGTTGTTATTGTTGTATTTGTTTGTTTTGTTTCATATACTATAGCTCTATAGTATAATTTTAGATCAAGTATTATGATGCCTTCCATATCATTCTTCTTTCTCAGAATTTCTTTGTCTATCATGGGTCCTTAGTTCTTCCAAATGAATTTTAGGAAATTTTTTCTTAGTTCTGTGAAGAATGACATTGGCCTTTTGGTGGGAATTATGTGGTACCTGTATAATACTTTTGGGAATATGGCCATTTTGACAGTATTACTTCAACCCAAACAAGAAAATAGATCTTTCCATCTTCTGAGATTTTCTTCAAGTTCTATCTTCAGTATTCTTTAGTTTTCATTATAAATATATTTCATCTCCTTGGTTACATATATTCCCATGTATTTTGTTTTCTTTTATTTTCTGAGGTGATTGTAAACAAAATATTTTTTTAACTTCTTTTTCATAAGATTCATTTTTAAAGTATAGGAAAGGTGTTGACTTATGAATATTGATTTGGGGATACTCTTCTAGATAAAGGATCATCAGCAAACAGTTTGATTTCTTCTTTTCCTACTTGCTTCCCTTTAATTTCATTCTCTTGCCTGCTTAAACTAGAGTTTTGAGAAATACACTGAATAGAAGTGGTGACAGTGTTGGTCTGTAGTGGTGGCTCAGTGAGCACCTGCCTATCATGTGCAAGGCTCTGGGTTCGATTCTCAGCACCACATAAAAATAAATAAAAGTCCATTGACAACTAAAAATTATTTCAAAAATAGAAGAAGAAGTGATGACAGTGGACATCCTTATTTTTTTTCTGTTTTTAGAGGAAATGATTTCAGTTTTTCTCCATTCAGTATGATGTTGACTTCGTGTTTGTAATATATAGCCTACATAATATTGAGACAAATTCCTTCTATCTTTAGTTTCTCTAGAGTTTTCAAGATTAATGAGTGTTGAAATTTATTGAAGATCTTTTCTTTGTCTATTGAGATGATCATAAGATTCATGTCCTTGATTTTATATATATGGTGAATTGCTGATTTGTATATGATGAACCAATTTTGCATCCCTTGAATGAAACCTGCTGGAGCATGATGTATTATCTTATTGATGTGTTTTCAACTGTTTGCTAATACTTTATTAAGAAGTTTGGCATATATACTGATGAGAGATGTTTGTCTGTCATTTTCTTTCTTTGATGTATCTTTGTCTAGTTTTGGTATCACAGTTATACTGGCTTCACAGAATGCATTTGAGGGTGCTTCTTCTCTTTCAATTTCAGGGAATGATTTGAGAAAGACTGGTGTTGATTCTCCTGTAATGGTCTGGTGGAATTCAGTTGAGAATACTTCTAGTCCTCGTTTTTGTTTTTTTTGAAAGGATTCTAATTGCTGCTTCAATTTCTTGTCTTCCTAGTGTACTTAATTTAGGTTTTCCATATCTTCCTGGTTCAATTTGGGTAGGTCGTATGTGTCTATGAATTTGTCAATATCTTCTAGATTTTCCAGGTTATTGGAGTAAAAATTTTCAAAGTAGCTTATAATGATACTCTAGATTTCAGTAACGTCTGTGGTGATAACTTCTTTTTCATCCCAAATTTTGTTTACTTGGTTCTTTCTCTTTGTTTTGGTCAGTTTGGCTAAGAGTTTATCAATTGTATTTATCTTTTTGAAAAACTAACTCCTTGTTGTATTGAGCCTATGTATTATATTTTCCTGTTTTCAATTTCATTAACTTTAGCTGTGATCTTAATCATTTCTTGTCTTCTACTGATTTTAGAATTTTTTTTTCTAATTTCTTGCAGTGGGGTATAGACTTATTTATTTGAAATCTATTCTTTTTTATTGCTTCTTCTTAGTTATGCATTGCAGTAGAATCCATTTTGATTAAGTTATTCAGACACAGGATATATGCTAGTTTAATTAGTACCACTTTCTTATGGAATCTCTTTTTTCTTTAAATGTAGGCATGCAAAGCAATAGCTTTTCCTCTTAGAACAGCTTTCATCCTTTCCCAGAGATTTTGGGTTGTTGCATCTGCATTCTCATATTTCTAAGAACTTCTTGTTTTCTTCTCTCATGTCTTCTATAATTCATTCTTCATTTAAAAGAATATTGCTCAATATTCATGTGTTTATGTGATTTCTATTATTTTTATTCTCATTGTTTTGTGTTTCATTCCATTATGATCTGATAAGGTGCACAAAATTATATAATTTATTGTTTTGTATGTTCTAATATTTATACTTTGACCTATAATGTGTTCTATTTTGAAAAATATTTTATGAGCTACTGGGAAGAAAGTAAATTCAGAATAGTGAACTATTTTGTACAAGTCTTTTAGGCCCATTTTATTTATACTTATATTTAGGATGCAAATATCTTTATTGATTTTATGCTTTGATGACTCATCTATTGGGGATAATGGTGTTATAAAATCACCCAGTATTATATTATGGGGATCTATCTCAGTTTAATATCAATATTTTTTGTAATTAGATGAACCAATATTTGGGGCATATATATTTATTATAATTATATCTTATTGTTGTATTTTCCCCTTTACCAGTATATAATGACCTTGTTTGTTTCTTCCAGTTAATATTTGCTTAAATATGCTTTGTCAAAATAAGACTAGCCACTCCTACTTAGTTTTGGATTCCATTTTATGGAGTATTTTTTTTCATCCTTTTACTTTCAGTGTATAGGTATCTTTGCGGTATATAGTTGGATGTTGCTTTTTAATGCATTCTGCCAATCTACGTGTTTTAATTGGGACGTTGAGACCATTTACTTTAAGTGTTACTATTTTTTCTTTCCTGCCATTTTGGTTTGTTTGCTATATTTAATGGAGTCTTCATTTTCATTTACTTTGTTGATCTTCTAAGAAGCTTCTTTCATTTGGGAGCTGTACCGTTTTTTTAAAAAAAAATTCTTCTGTGTTGTATTATGCTTTTAAATAATTTTCATAGTGCTGCCTTGGTGGTTATAAATTCTAACTTTTCTTTTTCTATTCTGAATATTTTCTATTTGTGGATATCTTTTTCTTTCAGAGCTTCAAATATCTCTTTTCTAGCCCTACATTATTTTAGTGTCTGAGAAGTCAGAAATGAGACTTATTGGTTTGACTCTAAAAGTTATCTGACTTTTTCTGTTGTAGTTTTAATATTTTTTCTTTATTTCCTATATTAGGCATTTTGATTGTGATATGCTGAGAGCCACGGCCGAGTCTGTATGGCCCCTGGCATTTTGCCAACAGTATTGATTGACAGGCGAGGCATTACTATCCGCCTCTGCCGCAACTTTTGAGTTCTCGCACTATTTTGGAGTTCTCATGGGGATTTCCGGGGATTCCCCGAGAGTTCCCATTGGTTGGGGAAGTGCAGGAGGAGGGATTTCCGGGAGAGATATTTCCGGCTGGGGGTTCCTGGACAAGCCTCCTGGCGCGTTCGGGAGGATTCCCCGGGAGCTGTGTGAAGTGTTTTCCTGCAGTTTAAAAATAAAGTTTGTTCCTGCTTCAGTGGCTCGTGATTTGTGCCCAGCCAGACTGCGGCAGTGATATATCCGAGAGGTTCTCTTTTGATCCTCTTTATTTGGCATTCTGTATGCCTCCTGAATGAACACATCCATCTCATTTCTAAGGCTAGAATTTTTTTCTGGTATTATTTCAGTGAGAAGTTTTTAATGTCTTTATCTTGTATCTCCATGTTCTCTTCTATCCCAGTGACTCTCAAATTCGGTCTATTGATGTTGTCTAAGAGTTATTATATATTCTGATCATTGTGTTAAATTGTGTCTTTTTTCCCCCTTTATTGCATAGTGTCTTTCACTTCCAGGAGTTCTGATTGGTTTATTTTCAGAATCTCCATTTCTTTATTGAAATGGTCTTTCAACTCCTGTATTTGCTCTCTTTATTCATCCCTTAGAACTTACTTTGGTTTATTGGATATTTTAATAACCAAGCTTTTTGTTAAAATAGTCTTTTTCTGGATTTTCATTCACTTCTGTGGATTTCTTTGTTGTGAAATTGTAAAATTCATGGAAAACCGGTTTTCTCATGTTTTCAGAGGTGTTATACTAACACATCTGTTGAATTGGATTCCTTCTCTTCTTTTACGTTATTGTCCTTTGGTGTGTAGTTATCTTTTTGTTATTGAGACTTCTCTTTGTTTTTGCTATGTGAGTAGATGTCCAGTAGTGGGACCTGAGGTACCCCTCTAATTTTTACTACTTGGACCCAGGTCATTGGTTTTGAATTTTTTTCTCCCCTATTCTATGTGTTGAAATGTCGTTGGAGCTCTAGTGAGGCTAATTCATGCACAAAATGAGTTTTTCTGTCACCTAACTGAGCTGTGAGTATAGCTAAGCAACAGAATAACTATCCTGTGAACTTGTATTATCCCAATCACTTCCCAGACTCTTAGAAAAAAGAGGAACAGGAATTCCAATAATGGTAGCAACCAATATATGGTCTTAAAATAAGTGTACATTTCCTATACTATAACACTAATAGTCACCTGAAGAGGAATAATGGAGTCAGTATTTATCATCAGCACTAAAAATAAAAAGCCATAAACTAGACCTGACATTGAACAGTGAGAGTCAACTATGTCATCCATTGTATTGATGACCCCCACAAGAATAATGTGGAATACATATTAAATTAACTAAGTAGCTCACAAAGAGAGTAAATTTACAGTTCCTTAAGTGAAAAGAAAATGAGATATGAAGGCACGAGAAATTTTGAAATATTTGAAGAATAGAGAGGAAGGAGGAAAAAGGGAAAAGATAGTGGTTACAAATGAAGAGTAAAATAATTCTAAAATAAATAAATAGAAAAAGGGGGAAGAAGAAAATTTAGTTGCTAGGAAAGAAAGTGAAGAGGATTAATAACAGAAACAAAAACAAAGGTACAAACAAGTTGGCCAAAAGAGAGCCAAACAAAATTTCACCTCTCCAAAGTCAAAATGAGGTTAAAAAAATCAGGTAAAGAAAAACCAATTAAAATGAAAGAACATTTTATAAATTATATATATATATATATATATATATATATATATATATGCATATATATATATATATAAAATACATAATATATATTTTATAAATATAAATAACAAATATTCATCTTTAAATATTTACATATAGATATTTAACATTTATAAATATAAATATTTAATATTATTTGTATGTTTAATATACATGAGTAATTTATATATACTTATATATAAACAAATATTATATAAAAATTTTATGAATATATACAGACACTTACACACACACACACACACACACACACATATGGCTTGTTTCCCCTGAGGTAGTCGACACTGTTGGCAAGAATGGATGCTCATTGCTTATGCTGCTGTGCCGTTACTTTGCATTTCTTTTTAGACTCTGTACCTCTTGGATACACCTTCTTTGTGTTTCTCACCAAACTTCCAGCCATTGTGCCCTGGAGCCAAAGCTCATTGTAGTACCTACCTTCCAGTTTCCTCTCACAGTATAGAATGGTTCAGTCTGGTGAGTACTGAATGTTCAAGTATTGTCTCGACAGACTAGATTGATATACTCCCAGAGTGGGGCTGATGCAGAGTTCTAAATGGGAAGTTACAGCAGATGGGGTTTGATTTTGTCTGTGGGAACGTATTTGAGATTAGATCCACAACCCTTGCTGAGCAGTTCTGAACTATTCTGGGTTTCAGGAACCTCCTGAAAATTCCACTCTCATAGTGGGGGCTCTAAATCGCCACAGGTCTTACATATACCCCACCACAGGTCTTACATATTCCACCATCATGGATATGAATTTTCCAGGATCTTGTTTCACAGACCAAGTGATTCTGTTCGTTTTTCAATCATCACTTGCCTCACCATCTCTGGGTGAATTAACCTCAGCCTCCCCATCTATTTCAAGTTTTCCTAAAAGTCAATTTCTTTCAGTGTGCTTTGCTCTCTTTCTGCCTGGGTTGCCCTCCCCTCTGCAGTGGGTGAAAAATGCTGATGCTGCCACCTATCAAGTTGGTGCATCTATCTCTAAAGTATCATTTCTCATTTTATGTTTATAATGTCTGATTTTCTGTGTATATATGATTATTTTACTATCTAATGTTGAATTTTAGTGAATTCTCTCAACCACCATCTTTCCTAGAAACAATACTCCTGCTGCTTGAATCTCCAGCTAAGGAGCATTAGAGCATGCACACTTCCTTGAATCCACCAACTTCCAATCACAGTCCTTAATTTTCACAGTTGCTTAGGACTGGGAAGTCTAGTAAAATTCTCATTTCACTTTTTATACTAAAGTATGCTGGTATTTAAATACAAGTAAAGATTCTATGAAAATATATTGTGTATTTAATTTTCCTGGTCATACATATTTTACAAATTTTATATTACTATAGACTTAGTTATAATTTCCAGGGATTATCCCTCTTTCTTCCAGTGAAGGAAAAATAATAAATGTGTGAAATGCCTAGGATGATCTGATCCCAGGTTTTAGTCTCTAGTGGTCTTTGGCTTGAATCCCAGGTCCTAAAGATATAGTGTAATTGAACTTTTTTCACCAAGGGTGACTTGCAGGCTACATTTTTTATCTAATAATCCATATTGTATATGCTATTTACAATGATACACACAATAGTAACCCTATAAATGGTTTCTAATTTTATTTGGCACTATAAACAGACCAATATTTTATATTAGAGCATCATTTCTATTCTCTGCTTTTTGAGATCACTCTGTTCTTCAAGATTTACAGTTCAAAATATATTCATTTTTTAAAAAATATGCAGTTATGTTTATCAATTGAAAAAGGAAATTAAAATATTTTAATGGTAAATATGAAAAGGTCACTAAAAGTAATTTATATTTTAATATATTCCTTTTTTATTGGTTCTTTTTGGTTATATGTGACAATAGAACCCATTATTGCAGTTTTAAAAATATAAGCTGGGATGTGTAATTATTGTTTTTTAAGCAAACTCTGAATCAACTCTAAAGATAAAGTCAAGAATGAAGATGAATATTGAAGTACAATCTTTACCCTGTGATTACAAGGAAATAGAATACTTCCACCAATTTCACTACTATTACTATTTTTCTTAAGAAACTATTTTTTTAAATGAAGCAAACATGGAACACATGTGTTTTTAAATATTGTTTGTGAAGGAAAGAGTTAAAACATTTATATGAGGATAGATGAGGATCAAAAGGCAGTTTTAAAGTTCTTAAAAATTTATTAACTATAGTCATCATTAAGAAGTTATAAAGACTCACTTGAAATAAACTGCAAAACTTCTAGTGTATGAATACTAGGAAAAACCAGAAATGCAATAATGCTACCAGAGAGGTATTTTATTTTACAATGTATAGCTTTCTAAACAAGGTTTTAATAATTTTAATTTCATATAGAAATAAAAATAAAATATAATTTTTAAAAGTAAATGAAAAATAAGATTTCAAAGATGTATGAAGTTAGGAAATTTTATAATGTACTACAGTCATGCAGTTAATATGATGAAGGAAAATGGAATAAAAATGAGATGAAGAAATAAAACTTTATTCATTCTAGTTTATTTGCAAAAGTTAATGACTATTGCAGAATTTTCAGTTATTACAATTCAAGAATTACACTCTCTAAATATGCATATTATTATTTAATATTTATTAATATATTCCCCTGACACTTCCATATGTATGTATGTATGCATGCATGTATGTATGTTTGTAGGGATATTTTTTCTTTTTTTTTTAATCAAGTTGTCTGTAATGTTTTTTCACATTTACAGTTTATAATTAGTGAGGGCATTTTTGAAAAGTAAAATCATGAATTCCATACAAATATTACATGAACATGTGCAAAAACAACTTTGTTCAACTAATTTGTGAGGGAACTGATAAGATGTTACAATTGGTTTAAAGGAGAATTCAAAGAGCAGACAAGTAAACAGGCAATCAGGAATGCTGACATCAACTTGCTAAACCCAGGCATTGTGGAACAACCAGGGGCAATCAACAGTCATTCTGCAAAACACATGCATCACTACATTTCTTCCTCAACTTCCAGAGCTGAAAATTAGCTTAACAAAAATAAACAGGAAGCCACTTGGCAAAAGTGTGTAAAATCCAAAACTGGGTAGTGTTCCTTTATTTTCCATTTCAATACCTTTCACATTTTTTTTCTGTGATAAATTACAGTCAAATTCAAAAAGCAGAGTGAATCTACAAAATAAGCTGATCATGAAAATGTGATCGCTGATTATGCCAAAAATGTTCTGTGGTTCTCAGAATTACCAAGCAGCAATTCTGAAATTAAACTCTATCTCCATCAAAGATATGCAGAAAATCAATGCTCTTAGAGGACAGAAATGATTTTTCTGAGGTAGAAAACATCCTTCAATGTGGATTAGGAAATAGATATAACATGTATTCTGTAGACACATAGATACTACAAAGAAACTGTTGATTCATTGGTAAAAAGTGAGTTACTGAATAAACTACCAAAGAGATTATTTGAAGGCTCAAAAATAATTCTTACATTGGCTAATTGGAAAGATTGTTATTTTTTTTTTAAGAGAGAGTGAGAGAGGAGAGAGAGAGAGAATTTTAATATTTATTTTTTAGTTATCGGCAGATACAACATCTTTGTTTTGTATGTGGTGCTGAGGATCGAACCCGGGCCGCACGCATGCCAGGCGAGCGCGCTACCACTTGAGCCACATCCCCAGCCCCAGGAAAGATTGTTTCTTAAGGCTCACCAATAAAAAGTCTTTTCCATTCAGGTTACAAAGCAGAGATTTACTTATCAGTTGATATTGTATGTTAAAACAACATGAAAGAGTGAAGCAATAATATATATATATATATATATATATATATATATATATATATATATATATTTATATATTTATATATATATAATTGTAGGAAATATATATTATATTATTGTAGGAAAATGAAATAAAAATGAAATTATATATATATATATATATATATATATATATATATATATATATCTCCACATACATATGTACACATATAAAAGTATATACATGTATGCACACATGGTTTGTATTTTCTAGCTGCCATTGATCCCTTTATTGTATTCTTAATCTGGTTCATTATTGAGATAGTAAAGCAAGGCCTGTGTTCTGGACTGGCTCTATTTGTCTTTTACTATTCTACTAAGTATCAAGTGGACAGTCATCAACACCTCGGAGTCAGTCAAGCCAACACAGGATGGAAAGTCTCACTTCACAAGGGTACAATGAAGATGCAGATCATAATCAGGAAGCTATTGGTTTCATTCAACCTTTCCCTCAGCAGTAGGTTCCAGGTGCCAGGATGCCCAAAGGAATACAGAGAAACTCCCTCTCACTCGTAGGCAGGCAAACCAAACAGTTCAGGCTGGAAGTCCTGCAGGGACCTGAGCACCAGAGTGGCCTTTCTCATCAAGTTTGGGCTCAGGTTTTCATCTGGTACCATGACCACCTGCATCCCAGCCGCCAGGGCTGCCTCCACCCCATTGGGAGCATCTTCAAAGACAAGGCACTTTTCAGGGGCTGGAGGAGGAAAGAACCTCCTAGCACAGGTGAGAAATATTTCAGGGTCTGGTTTGCCATTCTTCACATCATCTCCCAACGCGATGTGGTTAAACAAACTGAAGAATTCCTTGTGTTTTCTGGTTTTCATTTGGAAGGACGCGGACTCTGAGCTCGTGCCCACGGCGATGGGTATGTTGTGCTTCAGCAGGTGGTGGATCAGTTTTTCCGCGCCAGGCATGAGCTCAGCTGCTGGGAACAGATCCCTTAACTTCATTTGGCTCTCCTCCACCAGCTCCTCTTTGGACATCGGGAGCTTCAGGACGTCAACCATGATCTCAGCAGCCTCTAACGACTTTTTTACCCAGAACCAGGGACTTGACATCCCAGGTGTACTTGTTCTCATAACGACCACATATTTCTTCCAACACCTCTGAACGTATCCGTTCAGTATCCAAAAGCAGGCCGTCCATGTCAAAGATGATGTGGGTGACTGGCCACAGCGCTGGCACAGGTGCAGCCATCTCAGCCTGAATGGGAGTGGGGGAAGCGCTCGCCAACCAACAGTCCTGTGCGCCTGGGAGCTCCTCTGAGCGCTCGCACCCTGAGCCCAGTAATCCGTTAGTGTTGTTTAGAGAGTTCTTTGAATATTTTGGATTATCATCTTTTGTCAGATATGTTTTACAGTATTTTCTGTCAGCAGTTTGTCTTTTCATATTCTTGACAGGGTGTTTTCAAGAGCAGAAATTTTTAATCTTTTTTTTTTTTTTAAAGAGAGAGAGAGAGAGAGAGAGAGAGAGAGAGAGAGAGAATTTTTAATATTTATTTTTTTATTTTCCAGCAGACACAACATCTTCGTATGTGGCGCTGAGGATCGAACCCGGGTTGCACGCATGCCAGGCGAGGGCGCTACCACTTGAGCCACATCCCCAGCCCAAATTTTTAATCTTAATGAAATTCATCTTGCTGTTACAAGTAAAAGTTATTAACCAAACCAAGTTCTTTGGTTTCTATGAAATTGTTAATCGAAAAGACTATTTAATTGTCTTTTAGTGTCTTTGTTCCTTTATCAAATACCAGTGGACCAAATTTATGTGAGATCTCTTTCTGGGCCCTGTATTGTATTTCATTGATTTATTTGTCCATTCGTTTGCCTGTTCCACACTATCTTGATTATTGTAGCTTCACAGTCTTGAAATTGTTTAGTATCAGTCTTCCAACTTCATTCTAGACAATATTGAGTTGGCTATAATAAGTTGTTTGCATCTCCATGTAAATTTTAGACTCACTTTGCCAATATCAGTAAAATGCCCTTCTTGGGTTTGGCTGAGTTTACATTCATTCTGTGTATCAAGTCTGAAAGCACTGTTAGCTTCACAATGCTACATCGTCTCCTCTTAGTCCTTCTTTGACATCTTACATCCAAAATTTCCTCAAATAATTCTTGTATATATTTTGTCAGATCTGCATTGAGGTGTTCCATTTGGGGGATAATACTAATGTAAACAACATTTTTTTTTTTTACTTTTAGAAATTTAGAATTGTACCTTGCTGGTATAATAGTTTCCTTTAGAATGCACTATGATATTATATGAATTAAAAGTGTGGTATAGAGTATGAAGTAGATACATAGAATCCAAAGCAGAATGAAATCCCAGAAATAGTCACATATGAAAATAGTCTATAGCATCAACTTGGCTATGAACATCAGTAAAGAAAAATGGATTGTGTGGAAAATTGTTTAAAGACAACTAGATAAGGACATAAAATAAGATAGGCTGAATCATTACATTATCACATCAAGACATTGATCCCAGATATTCTGGGATCTCTTCTGAATTGAAAAGTTAAGTCATGGAAATTCAGATAGTTATTTCTAAATTGCCAATGGAGAACTAAAATTAAAAAAAAACATACAATAGAAGGAAACAGAAAATTTTTTAAAAAATGAAGTTAAGAAACATGAAAAACTAACATCATATAATTGACCTATAATACCAAAAGTACTTTTCTGAGTCTATAAAGAAAACTACAAGGAATAAGTAAAAAATATACCACCAAATGAAACTAGGCAAAGTCTAGGAACAGTTATTTCTGAGCAATATGAAATTCAAAAATCTTCTCAAAAATAGAGAAAAAAGCTTATTTTCACTCAAAAGTGTAATGTCCATTAATGTCACAGTTGAAATCATCTTCTCTTGTAAATTGGTCAGTTATATAGAGGATTGAAACCTCATGGTCTTGGTTAGCTTACAAAAGCTTGTTTAGCAATGCAGAACCAAAATTTAATTTAGTAGAACATTGGTTAAATAATGTACATTCATATAAGGAAATATTCTGTATCTATAAAAAAGAATGAGACAACTTCATGTTTAATAATAATGAAATATTACTTAGGTATAATATCAAATAATTATAAGGAAGAGTAAAGAGTACATTTCTTTTATATAAGGAAAATAAATACAAATGAATATATGTATAGTTAAAGTTCTGAGGAAAAAAAAGAGAGTAAGAGAGAGTGAGAGAGAGAGAGAGAGAGAGAGAGTGAGTTGTTTTTCCTTTTAGGGACCTAAGCTCAGTAATGGTTACACATTTAGGTCCTTAACAATTATAGTCTGAGAGAAGACTTTGAACTTCCATAGAAAGTGAACTACAAGATTCAATTCATTTTATTTAAAGCAAAAAGACATGGTGTTTGCAGATGATTTGGGGTTAGAAGTCACTGTTTTTTCCCCAACTTCCTTTCCTGGAATTGCTGCTATTTCATGACACTGTTATCTATTGAGGTCTTTGTTGTTTTTGTTCTCCTGGTTCTTCCCTTCCCAGGCTGTCTAGTTTCCATGTATTCAAGCTAAGTCCCCACTTCTTTCACCAGTTTCACCAAGGGCCTGAAAGTTTAGCTTGTATAATCTTTTAAAGTTTGGTTTAGTTTGATATCTATTGAAAAAATTTAAGCCAAATTACATTTCTTCTTTATTTTAAAATGATGACTTGTAAATATATGCGGAACTAAGCAAAATGTTCATTAATTTTATAATTAAGATTATTATACAAGCATCAGCCAGTTCTGTATGGAATATAACTGAATAGCAGACAGATTTCATCTAAATGGAAGGCAAAAATGTGTGGTTTAAACCATAGGTCTACTTTTTGTTAGCATTTCTCATCTCAAAAAATGCTTCCTTATTTATAATGAGTTGATATTTTTAAACTACTTAGGACTTTGTCCCTCTCTTCTAACAATAAGTAGTAGATATTATTTATTTGTCAGTTAATTTACGCATTTTTCAAAATAGGTAACTGATTTCATGTATTTTTGTTGGTGGTAAAAATTATTAGTAGTAATATGCAAGGATTTGAATAGCAGTACCCAAGACAATCAGAAGGCCAACAAGATTGAATTATTTCAGTAATGCTGCTCAGATTACAGTACTGTTCTCCTGAGACTGTGATATGTGAAATTCCAGTGAATAGAAGCAGATGGGAATCCAGCTTACTTACTCAAACATCTAAGAATCTCCAGAAATGTAAAACAACACAACTGTTCTCTTAAAAAAGTTATTTTTCATAATCTGTTATTGATGTTAACATATGTCATTATTTTCAAGTGAATTAATAAATATATTTTAAATCTAGGTTATGGCTAAATTTATGTCTATACTAGAAAGTATTGTCTATACTAGAAAGTATTTATGTCTATACTAGAAAGTATAGACAGGATCAATAGCCAGGAACAAAGTTTTAGTTGTCCTCATTCATTTTTTAGAGTCTAAAGAAACTTAAAAATAAATTTTTTAAGTAGGGAATATTTATACAAGAGTCAAGATTTGCTCTTAAAGAATAAAATTTGGAGCTAATTACAGTAAGAATTATTAAAAGACAAGGAGAAAAGAAGATATTTTCACAAGTTTTGGACATTAGAGAAAGGATCAAGCACAGATAGATGGAACAGAAAGCTGATCTGATCTCCACCACAACTCTGCTTATACTGACTGGGCTTTCTGCCCTGACATCCTGCAACATTAACACAAATTATTATGACTGAAAAGGCCATGGAATGTCATTGTTAAGTCAGCAGAGAGACACCCCATTTCTATTATAAAGATGGGTATTTCTTTGTATTCATTTAATTTATAATAAAATGAGCAAGCATTGATTTATTTTGGGGGATTTTATTAATGATTCAAAGTGCACATTTTTCATTATGTATATTTCTCAATATTTTACATATTGTAGTGTAATCTGTATTTACATATTTTAAAATATCTGTGCTTATATAATGATGACCTTGGTAGCATGTTGATAGCTTAAAATGTTAAAGAGCTAATACTTAAAGGTAAATAGAACAATCTTTCACATATTGTTTTCTTATGTAGAAATTATATTCTAGTTATTAATTCTGAGCATTAGCACAATTTAAATACTGTTTTTTATGAGTAGTAAAATTAACTTCAGCATAACATTTCAAGTTCAATGCAATCACTTTTTAAAAAGAAATTAAATATTTTCTCTTACAATGATTATCCAGTGGTAAAAAAAATACCCTTTATTGAATCACAATATTAACAAGTGTATATATTTTTATCTCTTTAAAGATAATAAAAGCAACAGAACTAATAGAAAAATCACTATTCTGATTGTCTGTTTTTGTTTCTTATCTTGGTGGCAGTGAAGTCAGAATTAAAAGAGGCATTTAGTATGGATAGGTAAATCTGGTAAATCCTGGGCCTAGTCAGGCATGCAGGAAGGAGAGAGATAAGGGGAAGAGAGTAAGAGAACAAATGAAGCCTAAGACATTTGAAAAAGACAGAACACCCTCACTTGTTGCGATACCAGAATACCCACTATGGCCCCCTTCTCCCTCTTGAGAGAAGTCTATGTTACCACCTTTTTAAATAAACCCTGCTTTATATGCTTGTCTTGGCTTGCTTCTCTAATGTTATACTTCAACATGTGAGGGAGCAGGACTCCTCATGGATAACCGGCGATATCAACAGGATTAAAAACAAGAACATTTCAAAAGGTTCTATTTGGTTACTGACTTTAATAATATAAAAGAAGAGATCAGATTAAATTGATATGAATGAGCCATACTATCTGAATTTAATATTTTCTACTTTCAAAAATCAAACATGAAGAAAGTACTACTGCCCTTTTAGATGATAATATTTGGTTATCTAATTATACAGAAATGTTCAATGATATATAATAATAATAATTTCAATAACGTTTATTTTAAATGAGTACATAATAAAAAGTACTTGTAATAATTTGCAAGTGCAAAAATTCCAATTAAGTAAAATCATCCATAACTTATCACATCTAGATTATAGTATGAATGATAATATGATATTACTGGTTAGTTTGTGGAGTTTTTAATCCTTTAAGTATAAATCAGCTTTCCTCACTTCAGTGTTCAGCCTGAGAACATGATATTTTAAGATTCACAATATACTTACTATTGTTGACTTTGCTAGCTCTCTTTATAAAAATCTATCAAAGGCAATATGATTCCTTTCAGAGGGTTAGTTTCAGATTCTTACAAAATCTTATAAAAATAAATTTTCAGAAATTTTTGCTTCACAGAACTTTTGTCTTAAAAATTATTCAAAAGTTTATGTCTCAGTAAATCTTTAAACAATTAATACATTTTTATGAATTGAAGATACATGGCAATATGGAAGAAACTGTAAGAATTACAAATTTAACTAAAGTATACACATTTGTCATGAAAATATGTTCTGTTAAAATAGAGCAAAGATTGGAAATTCAAATTAGATCTGTCTTGTAATGAACAAAGTAAGCCAAGGGTAAGAGACATGGGATTGGGGAAGGACATGAGTAGTGTTTGTGACTCATCTAAGGGACTATGCCAGTCAGCTCAAACAGATGGCTGCCTGGTGGCAATGCAGGCCCAGAATTGTCATTGCCAGACATTCATTTTTCAAGAAAGATGGAATATCTGAATCTTAATATGAAATCTTTTTTTTTTTTAAATTTTGGCAATAAAAACAAACAGCAGCAACAAGAAAAACCTACCCTATGCCTAAGCAGGCATGCCTATTCCTCTAAGGCACCTGGCAATCACATCTAATTTAATCATTTGTTTAACATTGAGTGAATGTTACCCAGCTTCACATGCTTATAGGCTGAAACTTAAGGACTAAATGTTGCAAAATACATGTGAAACTTTTATGTCTCAAATTATTTTGTTGTTTCTTCTTCCAACAACATCATTTTATTGCTTTCAAACTTTTACATGGTTTAAGAAAAAAATATATATATGTGTGTATATATATATATATATATATATATATATATTTCAGAGATTAAAATAAGACAGTTTCCCCTCCCCATGGGTTAATGTTTTGTTTGTTTTTAATATGCTTAGTATATTTCATCAAGGTAAATTCTATCCCCATTTGGCATTTGTATTAAAATATTGCTTGAATGTTTCCCATATTTACTGCTTCTGTGTGTCTTAATTTTTTTTTTATCCATATTTACTGTTCTGTTCATGAGAGTAAAGATTGGAAGGCTACAATCTTATGAACTTTTCCAATGTATGGAATATAGTTAACTACTGTGACTCTGCTGGATTGAAATTGAGTTTTCTTATACCATGTCTTCTGCTTGTTAACTGGTTATACATAGGGTAACTTTTACCTTAGTTGTTTTTACTCAAGTGGAAATTCTTCTTTAATCATAGGTCTTAGAAATATATATTCCGTTTGTAGCAGTGGGGACATTCTTGTCTTTGAATTAACTAACTACTTATTCCACTGATCCATACTATGTTGTCATTGAATACATATGGTAACATAGCCCTTCATTTTTGATAGAATGGGTGAGAGCTGGCTCTGAATCCTAACATGATACAGGGTGGACCCCTCTGGTCAGTAAGGACAATGCCTCAGGAGACTGATCAAGCAGGAATGGAAAGTAGGTATGTGAGATCATGAACAGATATCTTCCCATGTATTTCCCAGCTATCTAAGCTCTTTTTTTAAATACCAGAATGAAGAATGCCTGCGTCAATAATTATTATTATTTTTTTAATCAGAATATTTTGGTTAAAGTAATTGACACAAAGGCCTTAACTACTTGTGCATTTTTTTTTACTATTTTCTTTAGATTCCAGTGAGGTTTTAAGTTTAAAATGTCTATCTACACTTTCATTGAAAATGATAAAGCCTAATGTAAAGTATTGATAGTCTGACACCAACTTTATATAGAACTTAATATATTTGAAATCACCTAGATAACATTTCTTCCAGGATAAAAATTCAACAGTGCCATACATAAAAATTAATAATAACTAATATGCACTGGAATAGAGGTAATATGCATGGTTGAAATCCGTAAAAAACATAATGAGTGCAGTATAGTTAAAAATTGAACTTTCCTCTGCCTAAGAGATTATCAAAGAGAAAATTGCTATAATTTGTATGCTATGGACTCCCAGCAGGTCCTTGCTGACTCAGTGACTGAGTAACAAGTAGACTAATTTAAGTTTAATATCTCTTTTGCTCATCTTTTATTATTGGTGTGGAGAAGCATTAAGTGGGCCAAAAGACAGGCAACAAGGGAGAGAAATAATAATATGCTGATAATATACTGTGTAGGAGAAATCTGAATATAGCATAAATGTATATATCTAAGTTATCATCATCATCACAGAATTTGAGCTTTAACCTCCCTAGTAATCTAAATGGTTATATCCGTGTATAATTAAGTAACTAAATGTGGGTAAATGAAAAACAAAAAGAACAGTACTATTTAAGATCACATTGACTCAATTTTTAATTACTTAGCACTGCAAAAAATTATTTTGCAATAGTATACTTAGAAGTATTAACAACTTATTGGCAATTAATTTGTTAAATTATCATCATCTCAATTTACTTTATCATGATATGTAGATGATGGATGAAAGTATATTTAGTAAATTTGTGAAAAATAAGTAAAATTTTAGGAAATGATTTTACTTTTCTCTTTAAAAACAGCACATTCTGAAATACTAAATAAAATGACAAAGACAATTTCAAATTTAGTAATTTGAAAATCTGTGATCCTAAGGCTTTTTAGTCTAAGGATAGGAACCAGAAGACTTGTTTACACATTTTGGATGTGAAATTCTAATGAGCAATGACAGGGCCTTCTAGGCAGATGACTCAAGTCAGTTAGGAATGTTTGTGTCATACAGATAAAAAGGGAAAAGGACAACTGTAATTAAGAAGGCCACTCTGAACTGGGGTTTGAATATCAGCAGTACTTATCCATTGGTCTTGGGATCAATGATTCCAAGACAACTCGACTACGGAGACTACATGTGTTGTCAGACTAATTGGATAAATTGGCACCAAAGCAGCAAATGAGAGTGAACTAGAGCAGCTTTAAAATGTCATCCCTTCTTAGGAGAGGGTTTTGGTTTAAAAAAGAAAACATTCCTTCATATTAGATACATTAGAAACAGCAATTCTGCAAGTGATATACTGGCCATTGCAGTAACAGGAGGAATGTGCCGGTGTACTGGCTATGGGAATTTCATTGTATCATTTAATTTTTCTGAGATTATTTTTTCATCAAGCAGGAAAATATTCTCTCACATGTGGAGTGGGGATAATTTTCTTAAAGATCATCAATGTTATGAATCACTATTCAAATGAGATTCATTCATAGGTTTTGCAGGCTTCTGATTATGCAGTATTATATGAGAGATATTTTTGTCACTCCAATATATTTTATCAATTGTTGTGTACATGAGAATACTCCAGGCTATATTCTTGGAAATTGGGACAACCTTTCTGTAAAGCTGATACTTATGGTTTTAGATTGGTGAATATAATCATGTGTACAGTCCTTTACCTCAGGCCTTTTCAGTACATTTCAAATGTTAGTACCTTGAGACATTCTAAGGCGTACGTGTGAAATAGAATCTGATGGATCTTTAATATGCTTGATCATAGAACTTATTATTATTGGAATAACTTCAGGAAATAATTTTCAAAGCTTACTTCAGAGTTTGCTCTTCTACATTTCAGATGCCATTCTCCCAAGAAAAATGCATTTTTTTTTGTGCAGATTGCAATGAAGGACAAAAGTTATAAAGATATTCTTCCTGGTGTCAGATTGTGGCTCCTCCACTTACTAGGTAATATACTCTTTTTTAGACACATAACTTTACATATGATATATATGTCTTGTTATGTTCCTTATCATATATATTACTATATATTATGTTGAAGGGGTAAAGCTCTTTAATAGTATAAATATTTTTATACAAGTTCTCTTAGGAAGTTTAGCAGTCACTTTGAAACTCATTTAAAAAATAAAACCCTGAGTGAAGTAGTCTGTTGATTCTTATCAGTTGTGTATGTGTGTGTGTGTGTGTGTATACACACACAAGCACTTAAGTACTTTTTCTCTGAGGAAGCATTGGCTTGTTCAATGATCTTAAAACACTTGTTTTGGTTCACTTATTATTAATGCTCATGAGGCTCTCCCTCAATTGATAACATATTTTAAAACTCTATATTCACATTTTGTTTTAGTCTGAGGTTAAATAAAAAAACATGACTAGTAAAAATGATATTTAGCAAACAATGCCTAAAGGACATACTGGTTAAAGATAACATGCTCTGAATTACTATGCTATGTGTGTTTTGATCTAGGTGCCTTCAAGTGCATCAAAAATAGACAAAATGTTACTATTTGCACATTTTAAAATTTTGTAATAGAAACTATACTGGCATTAACCATAAGATAAAAATTAGTAGGTGGAGAGTTCCATTATGTAGTAGTAACAAAAAAATTCTAATAGAAGGAAAGCTTTTTTTGACAATAGTCATCTTAACTGGTGTAAGTATATATCTTGTGGTTAGATTATGATTCCTATGATAATTACTGAAGCTGAGAACCCTGTCCTATACCTGTTGGCCATTTGGATAAATATCAACTTCTTAAGCCCATTTTTAATTGTTATTTTATTGCTATTGAGCAGTAGATGCAATTTGTGTATTGGGGGTATTAACCTTTCATTGAGTACATTGTTTGCAAATATTTTCTCCTTTGTAAAGATTGCCAGTTTCCTCCATCGATTATTTGCTGTTCAGAATCTCTTGAGTTTGATGAAGCTCTGCTTATCTCACTTTGCTTTTGCTGCTTATCTGTTTGTGCTTTCACATCCATAAATAATTTCCTAATATAATTACATAAAGCTTTTCCATTATATTTTCTTCCAGGAATTTTACAGTCTCCTGTCTTATAATTCACTCTTAAATTCATTTTCAGATATTTTTGAACATAACATAAAATACATGTTTTATACAACATTTTTGTTCATTTGTATAATGTGGATATCCAGTTTATCAAACATCATTTGTGGAAGATACTATTCTTTTCCTAGTGTTTATTCTTGGCATCCCTGATGAAGATAAGTTGACTCTTCAGGTATGGGTTATTACAAAAATAATGTAGATGTTGGTGAGAATATGTAGGAATTGAAATTCCTTCTTGTAAAATGGCTCAGAGCCTTGTAATACAGTATGAAGTTTCCTTGGAAGTTAAAATTAGAATTGCCATATGGTTTAGCAATCTCACTTTTAGGTACATATCACAAAAATTTAAATATGGGTCTCAAAGAGATAACTGAAGCAATATAACTGTTCATTAAGTGCATGAATGCATAAAGAACATGTTATAAACACATAAAATACAGTATGATTCACCCTTTGAAAGTAGGAAATAATGCTAACTGAAACAATCTGGATAAACCTGGAGGATATTTTGCTAAGTGAAATAAGCCAGTCACAGAAGGACAAATGCTGCATGATTCCATTTACATGATGTACCTAAAATAGTCCAACTTGGAGAAATAGAAGGAAGAATGATGGTTGCCAGGTGCTAAGGGGCTGGGAAGGTAGGGAGTTGCTGTTCAATTGGTATAAAGTTTCAGAAACACAAGATGAAATCTAGTGATCTGCTATAAGGTATTGTACATATGGTTAACAATATTGTGTAAGTATACTTAAAAATTCAGTAAGAGGGTAAATATCATCTATCTTTCCACAGAAAATTTACCATTCTTATTTGATTGTTAAAATATAAGATTGGAGGAAAATTATGAATCAAACTAGGCTTGCCACAGCCATTTCATCTCTCAGCTGTGGACATTGAGTCAGGGAAAGAAACCTAACCAGAGACAATGAGGGCTGAAGAAAAGACAAACAAACAAACATAGAAAAAGCTGGAGCCAGGTGGGTAGCCAGAGCTAGTTCATCACATTTACTATATAGATTTTGTCAGCAAAAGGTTATTTGTGAGAAAATGTCAGCAAAGCGGGCAATCTGAAGGACTCAGGACTGGGTGAGACATTAAGTTTATCTTGTTATGTTCAAAATTCTCTAACTGGATGTTGGTTCTTAGCTGAAGGTCCCAATCAATATAGTTTGGGCCAGTGTCACCATAACAACTGGGCCATCTTGCCCTGCACCTTCTCACAGGAAGTTCCCAGTGCAAACGCAGCCACAAGGCAACTGAAAGATCATGATTCAAATCATTGCTTTCCACATGCTTCAATATTCTTTACTTTGACAATGCCCCAGTCAAAGAACAAGCCCTAACAATCATCATGCCTGAACATGTCATGTCAGACAGGGCATCCTCTGGAATTCTCAAATCTATCTTCCTCCAGGCTCCTAATTCCAATAGATGATGAATTGACAAATATGCTGTGTTCATGTGTTTCTTTTTCTGAACTAAATAGGCATTACATCAGTATTGTTAGGCACATTTTTTGAAATGATTCTTGCTGTAAGAATTCTAGGATTGTAGGTACTTTGAGGATGTGAAGGCTCTTTTGTTGTAACTAATTCAAAATGGTTACTTGTGTCACTAAAGAGTGATTTGAGGAAAAGTTACTGGTGATACAGAAAATGAGAATAATTCTAACAACAGCTGCTTACTGAATGAGATATAGGTCAAACAGAAAATAAATTAAGAAGTCAATGTATCAAAGACTTATCAAAAGCCCATCATAGTAACATTTAATTAATGAAATATTTTACTGTAATAACATAGCTGAAAAATCATCATTCTTTATTAAATTAAAATATTACAATTTTTATAATTGAAATAAGCATTAATAGTTGAATGTTAATGTAAATGGAGACTAATTCTCTCCTAAAACAAAAATTTACTTTATATCATGTGATTGCAAATTGAAAGGAATATATCCTTTGATTAAATGCTAATATAATGGAATAATTTTTTATATAATAATTCAATGTGTGAAGTTAAAAATCTTTCTTCTTGATTCATCTACCCACTTTTTCTACTTTTTCTCTTTGGAAGAAAAAGAGAAGTCTTCATCTTCTTACATATGACAGCATTTCAAAACCATCCAGATTTTGATGTTGGGATCAATGATTCTCAGACAACTTGAACAGTAGACTGTGTGTGTTGTCAAATAATGAGAGTAATGGGTACTGGTGCATTGAATAATAATTGACTTCACATATGTGAGGATATTAACCTATGATAAAGCCCTTCACTCACCCATCAGGCTTTCCCTTTTGCTTGTTAACTCTTGTTCAAACAAACTTTTATCTATATGACCCAGTTTGGAATCCCCATATCCCCCAATAAGACCTCTATGATTCCAGTATTAATCTAATTATTTTTTTAGCAATACTGTTAAAATTGCTACTTATACATACACTTATTGTAAGTTTTTTTCTTAAAGAGAAAGAGAGAGAGAGAGAGAGAGAGAGAGAGAGAGAGAGAGAATTTTTTTAAACATTTCTTTTTTAGTTTTTGGTGGACACAACATCCTTATTTTTTAGTTTTATGTGGTGCTGAGGATTGAACCCAGCGCCCTGTGCATGCCAGGAGAGTGTGCTACCATTTGAGCCACATCCCCAGCCCAACTTATGGTAAGTTTTATAAAAAGAAGAATGATTTAGACTGTCTCCTTCAAGTTCATGTGAAAGTTACTGTGTTATAATGGGATAATAGGATAACTTTTTTAACATGATGTAGTTTCCAACATGGTTAAAAAATTCTGAAATGTGTTAATTCATTTTACCATCCTAAAAGGAATGCTTTTTTTTACAGGTTCATAAGTATAATTTTATTGTTCATTTTATATTAGTTTTCTATTTGATACATTGTTAATATTATTTCATTCAGTTCATTGGCTTATCTGCCAACTCAACTTCATTCAAAAATTTTAGTCTTGTACTTTGTTATTATGAACATTAAATATGTAGTGAATAACATAAGGACTTATTTTATCTCTCTATATTTCTCATTCTAATTACTTAAAAAAATGTAGTCACATGGCATTAAGTTTACCTGTTTATCTTGAGACTTCAGGTTTCTCATGAGGACAGTAGGAGAAACTATGTTCAGTAATGTTCTGAAAGACAACTTTGCTATTTTCCTGAAATCTGAAACATAACCAAGAACAAGACAATTTTACTCAAAGACGGAGTAAATGCAGAGAAGGAAATAATTTCAGGAAGTCTTTGCGTTGACATAAACAGATTTCTTCAGATTCTCTAGGCCTGACTGTGATCCCATAAGACCTCATTCAAACTTCCTTTCTCATATGTGGCCTGACTAATCTAACTTGATCTGTTTATTTTCCCGAAAAAAGTCTATTGTTACTTTCTCCCTAATTCTATGTCTTTAATTATTCCCACAGATTTACTTTCATATGTGGGTTTTGCTGTATTTGGACTGACACTCAGTAGCAAATTATATGCCCCTTCTTCATTCTGATAACCTTTTTTTGTTGCTCATTCTTGTTCTTGTAACCCCACAGGTACAGAAAAACAAGTATTACATGATCATATTCATATGTAGAATATAAAACAGGTTATCTCACAGCACTTGGGAGTAGAATGGTGGTTACCAGAGGCTAGGGGCAGTGGTGGAGAAATGCTGGGAAAGAGTTGATCAGCATGGAGCAAGTTACAGTTAGATAGGAGAAAGACTCTCTGGAATCCTATTACATAGCACATGGCATTAGAGAACAACTATGTACAATACATTCAAAAAGCTAGAGGAAAGGATCTTGAAAATTCCACTTCAAAGAAATGATAAAGTGTTAGGAGATAAATATGCTTAATCTGGTTTGAACATTAAAAAATATATACATGGGGGTGGGGTTGTGGCTCAGTGGTAGAGAGCTTGCCTGGCATGTGTGAGGCACTGAGTTTTATTCTCAGCATCACATATAAATGAATAAAATGAAGGTCCATCAACAACTAAAACAAATTTTTTAAAAAAATAGGTACACCTTTTATGTTTTTATGTATCAGTTTAATAGAAAAAAATCAATCAACAAATAGCATCTTAGTAGGTAGTTATTGCTAGCAATAATTAATTTTGTATTTCAAAATAGATAATAGAAAGGCTTTTTAATGATCTCACTGCAAACAAATGACATATATCTGAGGTGGCATATAGGCCATTCACACTGACCTAATCATTAAACATTGTATAAGGGCATTGAAATATCACACTGTACTCCATAAATATGAACAATTACTATTTGTCAATTAAAATGTATGTACTGAACATACACAGGATTTTTCTTGTCATCATTCTGCAAACAATACAGTGTAACTATTTACATAGCTCTTACATTGTATTATGTGTTTATGAATCATTTAGAAATGATTTTAATATATGTATAAGAAGGATGTGTGTAGGTTATATGCAAATCCACACTATTTTATGTAAGGAACTTGAGCATCTGCAGATTTTGAGCATCTGTGGGTGGTCCTGGAACAGATTCACCAACATAATGAGGGATGACTGCAATTTGAAAGTGGTGTTAAAATACTAAATCAAATACATGTCAATTGGAAGAATATAAAAAATGTTGATACTTCAATAATTAATATAGGTATATTTTTCCTGGAATAATTATTCTAGATAATGTTATCATTGCTTAATTAATTCTAGTCTCTCTCCTATGGAACTTGGAATCTATACCTATTTCACATCAGATCATTAGGAGTTTTCAGAGAGTTTGACTTAAGAAAGGGTTATGTGGTAGCAACTAGTATTTTAATTATTTTGAAGCCAGCTACTCCTAATTAATTTATTTCAGTCATTTCCACAGACTAATTCAGAATATAAGATCTATGAGTTAATAGTACTATTATTTATTGATGAGTGTGTGTGTGCACAAAACAGTGCCTTAATTGTTTTAATTCAGGCACACACATATGTTGAAATTGTTTTAAAATTCTGATTTAAAATAATGGTTATTAAATTGTTGTCTAAATTTTTATCTAATATCAAGGACAAAGATATATTAATCATATTTTAATAGTTTCCAGTAATTGTTTGCAATGACTATTTATTAAACTTTCTCTTCTTGTGATGTAGATTTTAAATATATAATTACTAATGAACATGAAGAAATTAGAATTGAATAAAAGTGTGATGTGACTTTTAAAGAACTAGTGATAAAATTGTCAAAGAGACCAGATACATTAGTGTAGATCTTTAGCCATGGTTTTAAATAATTAGGATAAAATATACTCTATAGACCCAAATGAATATTTTATAGACACATTGATATATGAAGCATGAAATTTTGTTACTTTTACATCTTAGTTTATTAGAGGCAAAAGAAGTGAATATAAATAGATTTGTTAGAGGGAAAATTATTTCAGATGCTTTCATTATTTTATAAACAGGAAAATATAACAGCTAAACAACAGGACAGTCATCATAGGTAAAGGGGTTACCATGAATTACAACATAAATGTTTTAAGAATCAGGAACATGAAAAATGTGTCTTGTTCTACATGAACATTCTGTGTTGCAGTACCCAATTTACTATATAAGTAAAAAATTTCAAGGATCTACTGAGTACTTCACATTAAAAGTAACTCATGTTCTTAACAGAATGGAATAAGACACAGGTCTGATTTATAGAAAGCTAATTTTACATTTGCTTTATTTCTCCTTGGATTTCAAATAAATCATGTTTTTATGTTAGTAGTATTCTGCATAATACTTGAAATAATTGCTTTCCTGCTTGTTGGTACTTTTGAGAATGATTTTTGTAGTGGAAAAATTGATATCGGTTTTTCACCTTAGATTTTTCTTATTGTAATAATAATTTCCATGCTGTATGAGCTGATTAGACTCCAACAATTGATCCTACAAGGCATTAATAGTATGCTTCTCAGCTAGCAGATATGAGTGATGGATTTTGTTGTTGTTGGTGGTGGTGGTAGTTGTATTACTCTTGCTGAGAGGTTTGCATTTAGCTTACAATCCTGATTTTTATTTATTTATCTTATTTCATTGTATTTCCCAACATTTTCCAATGAAAAATTCTTCAAATATAGCTAAGTTAAAATAATTTTTCCATGAAAATGACATATCCAGTACAAAGATTCTGACTTTTACATGTCTATCATTTTAACTTGTATTGTATGCAATTCAGGGAAAATTACACACATTAGCTAACATTTCCATACATAACTCAGCATTCATATGATTAAATTGAACTCATGTTTTTTCTTTGAAGAACATAAAAATACATACATTTTAAGTTTTTCTTCTCTATCTTTAAACAAATAATTCCACCTATATAACACAATCACCTGGAAAAAAAAAAAAAATATATATATATATATATATATATATATATATATATATATATATATATATATATATAATATTACCATTATCAAGAAAGATCATGCCCCTTTCAAATCAATCTTAATTCCAAATTTCCACTGGTAGCCATCATTCTGAAATTTTTGCCTGCTCTAAAATTTTATATAAATGGAGTTTTGAAATTCATACTCTGGAACAAGCTTTCTTACACATACCATATTTCATTGTGTTCTAATCATTCCTAGACTTCACCATGAAAATGTACCATTTACATAGAAATATTATTAAATTTGATTCCCTTACGTTCCCAAGAACTTGCTTATTAAGAACAAAAGGCTGGGGCTCAGATTGTGGCTCAGTGGTAGAGTGCTTGCCTTGTACCATGTAAAATAAATAAACAAAATGATGATATTTCTCCATCTACAATTTAATAAAAAAGAACAAAAAGCTAATAAATTAATTGAAACAATAATATACTAAAATTATGCTTGTGACAAAGACAATTTTGGAAAGATTTTATCACATAAAAATTTTATATTAGAAAAAAAATGTTACATATGAATTCATGATTGGTCTGCATTTCATTTTTCAAGTTTCTTTACTAGTTCAGAATCATAATTATAAAGAATATATTATCAAATCAGCCTCATATTTTCTCTAAAATGAAGACATTTAATGATAATGCCAGTATTAAGTCTATGAGCATTTTGAGAATTAACTGAAACGTCATGAAATATATTTTTAATCTAAAAATACGTGATCTATGAGACATATTTTGATTCTAGGAATTGAACCTAGAGCCTTGGGCATGCTAAACATTCCTTAAACTACACTGCCATAAGGATTAGAGATTTGAAGGTGTTCTTGATTGCATTTATGATATTTTAGAGTTCCAACATATTAACAATTTAAAATAATAGTAGTATATTGAATATTCCTTTCCTAATATATAACTTGAAAAGTAGTATAAACATTATATGATGTTCTTGAATAATATTCTGATAAGGAATTACAGATGGATACCATTAGTCACATGTAATGTGGCTATAAAATAGTCTGCATTTGTGAAAAACTTACATGAAGTTTAAGTAAAGGAACATTACAAAACTAAAAGTTTTCTTTCCTCTCACTGCTTTGGCCAAGTATGAATGCACTGACTCTACTACAGCCAACTTTTCAGTTGATAAATTCTGACTTGTATAATAATTGACATATGTACTATATTGAATATGTTCTTATTCAACAAATAAGAAACAGCTATGCAAATATATGAAAATAAAAGTCCTCTTACAGAGGTGACCTGACAGATATGAAGAACTTCCCAGGAGCAGTGGCTGGTGTCAGCCTGTTCTCTCATGGTGCCAACTCAGACCTGCTGAATTGGCTCTTTATTAATCTACCAAAGAAAGAAGGAAAAAAGCCTCCTGAATAATCTAGATCAGTTTCTCCTTAGTTTATCCCTAAATTATTTCAGGATTATTATCCTTTTACCCTGTTACCTTTGTTTCAGTGCAGGATATAGCAGGTTTTGAGACATTTCTGGGATGTGAAAATTCAATAAGGTTTCATGAAGTTGGGATCTGATATATAGGACATTTTAAGGAAGTAATATTATGAGCTATTGCTTGGGAAAATCAGAGAGCAGATTGGTTATTTTTATCTCTATATATAAACAAAGAAGAAAAGTGTTTATCATCTATATGTAAACAAAAAAGAGTGATTTTCAGCACCTGTTAAGGGTTGAATGTGGAATGTCCCCTAGTAGCTCATGTGTGGAAGACTTGGTTCCCAATGCAATAATATCTAGGGTTTGGGGAAATTATTAAATCACAAGGATTGAATCCTCATCATTAGAACAATCCATTTGATAAATTGATAATTTGAATGGACTACTGGGAAGGTAGAAATGGTAAGCACATGGGCATGGTTGTAGGAATAGTTCTTGGGAGTGGGGGGCGGGATTACCTTGGGGACTGTCTTCTCCCTGGCCCCTTCTTAGCGCTCTCTGTGTCTCTGCTCCCAGCAGCCACAAACTAAGCAGCTCTTCTATGCCACAATCTTTTCACCATGTTACTGCCTGGAGCCAGCCAAACCTGGACAGAAACCTCTGAAACGAGGAGCCAAAATAATTTTTTTTTTCTTTAATTTGTTCTTGTTAGATATTTTGGTCACTGTGACTAAAACCTGATGAACACACCCCCTCTTCCTGGTGTGCTAATGTTTCCTAAGATTGGATGGTTTAGCATCTTATGAATGAACCAGACTCTTAGTGTTCCCTTTTGAAGTAATGAGTTTCATAGAAATCTAACTTTCATCTCTTTTTTTTTTTTTTAACCACATATAGTATCTGGAGGCATAGTATGGGATCTGTAGAATCACCTGAATGACTATATCTCACCAGGGCTCCTCCATGAAAGCAATATTAACTAATTATGTATCTATTAAAGTAAAAGTAAAAAAAAAAAAACAACTGAGAGGTTTGCTTTGATTCTTATTATTTGTTTTCATAATCTCTTTGTAAACGTGACACAGGAAATCAGTTAAGGAGGTATGATTTTGGTCATGTGTTTACACGATGGTAATAACCAGCTGTTTTTATAGAGGTTATTACTAAGAAGGCTGGTATAGATGGTAATTATATAAGTCAGAAAAATTCCATGTTGGTCACTCTAATCATCATTGGATCTTTGGTGGTTCCATACTGTGATTAATTTCAATATAGATTTAGTGGGCTACAGAAGAGATGATGGCTAGTATGCTTTATTTACTCTAAGATATTTTTCTAGGTATATAATTTCATGTAGACATTTACAAGTGTAATATAAAGATCAAATTCATGATTAAGCATTTTAGGTTTGGGTAGAAGAGTTGTCTTACTCAGATAGGGGTTAGCAATAACCCCCCCCCCACACACACACACACAAATTGAAAAACAAAAACAATAACAAAAAAAAGCAAAATAAGAAAGAAAAAGAAAAAAAAAAGAGAAACTGTAACAAAACAAAAAGAAACCCCAAAACACAGAACAAACAAACAAACAAAAAACTCAGAAAATCTGCATACAAACATTTTAGTCACTCTTATAAAGGTATGTACAATAGAAATGGTTATCAGATAGGGAAAATTTTGCCTATATGGGACATATCTCAATGTCTGGAGACATTTAACAATTGGCAGTGATTTATTAACACCAAGTAAGTAGGGGTAGGAAGGATACTAAACACTCTAAAATGTTCACAATAGTCTTCCAAATAAATATTTAATCCAAAATGTCATTAGGTCAAACAGTAAGAAATACTATTCTATTGTTGGGCACGGTGGTGAATACCTGTAATCCCAGCCACTCAAAAAGCTGAGGCAGAAGGATTGTAAATCTGAGGTGAGTTACAGCAATTTAACAAGTCTCTAAGCAAACTACAGAGACAATGTCTCAAAAAAAAAAACAGGAAATTCAAAAAGGACTGGGGAATATAACCCAGTGGTTAAGCACCCCTGGGTTCAATCCCTGGTATCAAAGAAAAAAAAAAAGCTCCTGGTAAATTGGAAAGTCATCCATTTATACCATTTTGAGGCACAGTCTAAGTACTCTGTTGGTTTCAATGCAGCCCAGATATAAGCTTTTTATCAATTTAGGTGTCAAATATTATAAGCAAAGCCCATTGATACATTTTAAAATAATAATTATTATAATACTAAAAAGACTTCAGTGCATAATTGAGAACACTTATTTTTATGGGTTTTGTTCTGTGTTTGTCCTTGATAGGAATTATTATTTTCATTTTACAATAGAACTAAGAGTTGTCCCAATTTGTGGTAATTCAGTTTTTAAAGAATCTTTTGTACTTCAAGAATACAAATACCTTATCCTGGGAATACCATTAAATAGGCCCCCTATCTTTCATAGGCTTTTGCAGATAAAATTAACTTTACCCTTCTTGTCAACTTAGTATTTGTTTTTCTTAAACCCCTTTCCTATGCCCACCTATACTCTAGCTGCAAGACAGTGGGACTCTTGCCCATCTTGCTCCAAGTGGCAATCCTCCATATCTTTTTTTTTTTAATTTTTTATTGTTGGTTGTTCAAAACATTACAAATTTCTTGACATATCATATTCCACACTTTGATTCAAGTGGGTTATGAACTCCCACCTTCACCCCATACACAGATTGCAGAATCACATCAGTTACACATCCATTGATTTACATATTGCCATACTAGTGTCAGTTGTGCTCCGCTGCCTTTCCCATCCTCCACCATCCCCCCTCCCCACCTCTCCCCTTCCCTCCCCTCCTCTCTCTCTACCCCCTTCCACTGTATAACCCTGAGGGTCTCCTTCCATTTCCATGCAATTTCCCTTCTCTCTCCCTTTCCCTCCCACCTCTCATCCCTGTTGAATGTTAATCTTCTTCTCATGCTCTTCGTCCCTACTCTGTTCTTAGTTACTCTCCTTATATCAAAGAAGACATTTGGCATTTGCTTTTTAGGGATTGGCTAGCTTCACTTAGCATAATCTGCTCTAATGCCATCCATTTCCCTGCAAATTCTATGATTTTGTCATTTTTTAATGCAGAGTAATACTCCATTGTGTATAAATGCCACATTTTTTAAATCCATTCGTCTATTGAAGGGCATCTAGGTTGGTTCCACAGTCTTGCTATTGTGAATTGTGCTGCTATGAACATTGATGTAGCAGTATCCCTGTAGCATGCTCTTTTTAGGTCTTTAGGGAATAGACCGAGAAGGGGAATAGCTGGGTCAAATGGTGGCTCCATTCCCAGCTTTCCAAGAAATCTCCATACTGCTTTCCAAATTGGCTGCACCAATTTGCAGTCCCACCAGCAATGTACAAGTGTACCCTTTTCCCCACATCCTCGCCAGCACTTGTTGTTGTTTGACTTCGTAATGACTGCCAATCTTACTGGAGTGAGATGGTATCTTAGGGTGGTTTTGATTTGCATTTCTCTGACAGCTAGAGATGGTGAGCATTTTTTCATGTACTTGTTGATTGACTGTATGTCCTCCTCTGAGAAGTGTCTGTTCAGGTCCTTGGCCCATTTGTTGATTGGGTTGTTTGTTCTCTTATTGTCTAATTTTTTGAGTTCTTTGTATATTCTGGATATTAGGGCTCTATCTGAAGTGTGAGGAGTAAATATTTGTTCCCAGGGTGTAGGCTCCCTATTTACCTCTCTTATTGTTTCTTTTGCTTGAAGTTCAGCCAAGGCACAAGACACAGTTTATAATAGGTCTATGCTTTTAGTCAGTTATGAGAGATTGACATTTATCTAATCTCTGTCTAGTAGGGTTTTCCAGTCCGACGTCAGTAGTAATTGTGTTCAATATCCGGAGAGAGGAATTGGACAATGTAGAGATTTGATGACATTTTTTCTGAGTTGTCCTTAGGGAACAGCCAATATGAATCAGATGCCTGAGTTTCTTGTATTATAAATGCAGTAGGGATGAAAAAACGGTCCTGAGGTTGGTGTGCTGAAGGCTTAGAGGGATGTTTTACAGCTTATAACATTTTTCAAGAAACACAATTAACTGACATGCCCAAGCATCATAGAAAAATGGTCTAAAATCAAATAGCAGAGAGGATAATTGCTATTTAAGTTCTAAAATTTTAGCTTTTCTTGTTAAAAGCTTTGTCTAGTGTCAAAGAAGGAAAAAAACCTCACAAACAGAAACTCCTTCACTTAGACTTGGAAGAAACGTTTGGAAAGCAATGGAGTCAGAATGAAGTTTCTACCAACCAGTTAAGATTTTCATTACATGTAAAATCTAACCAATGTACTTTGGTGAGTTCACAATCTCTGCAGGCTTAAATAAAGTTTTATATTTAATGTACTCACTGGGAATTTTCACATCATACAGTTATAACAGGTGGTTCTCCATCCAGGATGATTTTGTCCCCCAGGGGACATTTGGCCATGTCTGAGGACATCTTTGGTTGTCGCAATTGGGGTTGTGCAGTAATGGGTAGAGACCAGGAAAAAAAAAAAAACAAAAAACAACACAGGATAAAGCCTCAACAACAAAGAATTATATGCTCCCAAAGGTTGATAGTGCTAAGAATGAGAATCCTTGAGTCACAAAGATGTTTTGTACTTATGTACTGGCTTTAGATTTTTTTCTTTCATGTTTGAAAAATTGAGACTTAATTCATATACCATAAGGTTCAGTCTCTGAAAGTGTACAATTCTGTGGTTTTTAACTGTGTTTATTCGGTTTGGTAAACATCACTGCCATCTAATTCCAGAACACTTCCATCACCCTCAAAAGAAACTCTACACGTCTATCAGAAGGGACAAACTCCAGGACATTGACACCATCACATGCTTGAGGGAAGGAGCTACTGGGAATGCAAAATGCCACAGTCCCTTTGGAAGACAGTTTGGCAGTTCCTTATAGAACTAAACATACTCTCACCCTAAAATCCATCCATCGCTTTCCTTGATATTTACCCAAAGGAGTTGAAAATGTATGTCCACACAAAACCCTGCAAGCAAATAGATATAGCAGTTTTCTTCACGATTGTCAAAACTTGGAGGCAAACCAGATGTCCTTCTGTAGGTGAACCAATAAACTGTGGAACATGCAGACAATAGACTGTTATTCAGAGATAAAAGGAAAGGTAATATCAAGTCATAAAGAGACATGGAGGGACCTTAAATACATATTGCTAAATCAAAGAATCCTGTCTAAGAAGGCTGCCTACTGTATGATACCAATGATAATGATATTCTGGAAAATAAAAGGATGGAAAGATAAAAAAAAAGAATCTTTTGTAAGATGGGAGTGGTTGGGCATGACTTTTCTTACAATGTTATGATCTCTTTCTATTATTGCTCAGGAATGGGCTAGCCATAACTACTCAGAAAATCTACCATTCCAGGAATATCCAAAAAACTTAACATAGATTAAATACAAAGAAAACAATACCTAGCTACACTGCTAAAACTAATGAACATTGAAGATAAAAAAATCTCAAAATAACACAAGATAAACAGATAAGCCAAAATAGAAGATCAAAAAATAAAATAAAATAAGAGCTGATGTACCAGGAACAGTTGCAACCAAGAGAAAATAGTCATCAATGTAGAATGTTCCAGCCAGTGAACATATAATTAAAAGTTAAAGTGAAAGATACTTGTAATTAGGTTTGTGCTAATGACAGTGGATCTTGGACTTTCAACTCAAGGACTTGAGTTGAAAGTGAGAAGATGAAAAGATAAAAATTACAACAAAATTATAAAAATGCTCTAGTAGAATTTAAGTTGAATGAGGAAGAATTTATGTTGTCCAGTGAGGAAGAATATATCCTACATACAAAATGATTAGGTAATCAAAAAGACAAAACAATTCTAAATATGTGTGGGTTTAATGACAATTTTAATATATACACAGCAAAAACTGACAACACTAAGAAAAAAAAGAATGTATTTCATATTAGATATAAATTTAAAATTCTCTATTTCAAAAAATCATTAAAGTAGAGATTTTTGCACTATCAATATCCTTCAACTAATTGGTATTATTGAGTCCTCCAATGAAATATTCAAATTTTACATTATTGTGAATTTCACAGGGAACATACATAAAGCCAGATGGTAAGTTGGACCACTAAATAATTCTCAACAAATTTCAAGGGATGGAATCATACAAAGTATTTTATCTGAACACAAAGTTTTGAAAATTGGTAACTGGTAATAATGAGATGTCTAGAAAATCTTTAAGTATTTACATTGAACAACACACCTCTAACTGATTGAACAAAGAGCACATAGAGGAAGTTATGAAACATTCAGAAGTGAAGGTTTATAAAAGCGAAATACACTGAATTTTGTGGGAACATTGAAGAATTAATGGCTGATATATCAGCTTCTTTCTTTATATGCTCATGTTGCGGGGGCGGGGGAGAGAAGGAAGATCACTTTCTCCTAAATTTAGAGAAAGCTGTTTTAGATTGCCTGAACCACCACCAGCAGTTCATGTTGTACTTGGGTTTACCCAATGTTTTGATGATGTATCACTGATGACATCAGAAGAAAAAAGTTACATAATAGGACTTACTAGATGAAGGCAAAATTAGTTTGGTATTCTTCACAGAGGAATGTAGAAATAAATCATTATCAGTGCTCATGACTGCTTACATGAGCAAGGATAAAATGGTACCAACTTTCTTATAAAAGCTTTTGTAGTCCTGGCCAGACAGACTTCTGATAGCTAGAAACGGCATTGGCATATAGCTTCTTCCTGTACTAAATTTTGTGAGTGAAGAAATATATTTGTCTGCAAGGAGTGCTGTGACAAACTACCATGGGGTTGCTTAACACCAGAAGTTTATCTACATATAATTCTGAAGGCTAGAACTCCATGTTGTCAGAGCTGATTGCATTTGTGAGCTGAGAAGAAACTGTTTTCATGCCTCTGATGTAGTTTCTGGGGGACTGTTGGTAATCTTTGACGTTCCTTCATCAAAAGAAGTACCATACCTTTATCTTGATAAGATATCTTCCTGACCCTTCCAGGGTCCATATTTGACCCTTTAAAAAGGCATTGATCACCTTTAACTAGGGCAACCTGAATGATCTCAGTTTGACTTGATTGCCTCTGTAAAGATCCAATCTCCGAATAAATTTACATTCTGAGTTTTCAAGGTTTAAGATTTTCAACATATGAATTCATGCTAAGAAGACCCAGTAGGTTTTCTTCTTCTGGACTGAGACATGGTTGGAAGTGTGAGATCTTAGCATGCTTTCTGAACACAGACCACTTGGTATCATTTGCCAACTTTCATAGTAGTCAAAAGCATAGTCTGCAATACTGGTAGCCAAGCAACGTATGTCTACACAATTCAGCATTTAGAAATTTTATAGAATTTTATAGCTACAAAAAAAAAGAACAGAAAGGATGAGCCAGACATAAAAATAAACTAAGCATTGTATCAGCTCTGCTCTCTAGTTAGTTGAGAAATGTTTGTAACACCCACCTTATATTACCAGGAGGAAGAAAAGAGATTTTTCTCTGACCTGGTTCTTATATTTGCCTCATTTATTGTGTTAATTCTCTAAAGCCCAGAAATTGGCTTGTCTAATTTTTGCTCCATAGAACAGCCAAGTCCATTCTGGGTGTTTGCAGCAGACCATCTGCTTGGTTGTGCTTTGTGTCCTCCTCTCTGTGCACTTGGCTGGTCCATTTGATTTATCAGTATCCCAACTGTCATCACTAAAGCTCATATATTCTAGGAGAAATTTTCTTTCCATTTTTTTTTTCTTTGTGTGGTACTGGGATTGAACCCAGTGTGGAACTTTATCACTGAACTACATCCCCAGCCCGGTTTTTATTTTTGAGGCTGGGTCTCGCTAAGTTGCTAAAGCTGGCCTCAAACTTCCTATCTCAGCCTCCAAATTCACTGCAATTACATGCATGAACCACTATGACAGGATCTTGCAAGAATTTTCTGAGTTCCAAATACCCACGCTTACTTTTCTTCTGATACTGTCCTTACTACCTGAAAGTTGCCTTTGGTAGCAAACCCACCTTTTTTTCCAGTGGCCTGAATGTTTTGAGGACATTGGATACTGAAAGATTATTTGTTATTTCCAATTGTCCCTTACTTGGGGGGATTTGTTAACTGACAGTCCCTTCTGCTGCTGCCTTACCATCCTCTGAGTCAGTAGCAAACCTCCTTGATTAATTAATGAGATCCTGGCTGGCACAGACTGTGGCTAACTTACTTGCTCTGGAACTAGCAGCTATCACACATACACTATCCTCTTCAGAGTTGGAACAGATATCTCAGCAGCCTCTCTGGAAGATCCTCAGCCTGGGACTTCATAGCTGTATCTTGGGAAGTAGCAGAAACTCAGACACCATCATTCTTTATAACCTGCTACTGTCCCTGGCAGGAATGCTTTCTTTCCACCATGGTATGGTATGTGGAATTGTGACAGGCACTACTTCTGAATCTAATAGAACTTAGAAAACTGGAATGCATGCTTGTATGGTCATTATTTGTCCTGTGTAGTACTAATGACACCATCACCAGAGCCATATATGCAGCATAAAGTAAGGTTTACTCGGGAAAAAATTATTAACAGATGGGTAATAAAACATGTACTTTCCCAAACCTTTATTATTGCATAGCTTATTCAATACATTGATGGAGTGTGTTCATTTAACTTTTTAATTCAGAGGTATTCAAGATAAATAAACCTCATTTATACTGAGATTTCTATGTGATAATGTAACAATGGAAGTTGCAAGGTATAAGAAGCCCCTTAGGAAAGAAAAGTCTTGAGAACTAGCATCTTGAACCAGCTTGTCCTTCAATTGAGCCAGTTATACCAGCTGAGCCAACTTTGTATAAAATACCAAAGGTTTGTGAGTGTGTATGTGTGTGTATGTGTGTGTGTGTGCATGCGCACATGCAGAGGACTTGGAAGGAATGTAGCTTCCAAGCACCCAGATCAGTCTTTTCTCAAAAAACTACAAGAATAAAACATATAAGTAAAAATAATAATAAATATATTTAGCACTGACTATCTTTTAGGAAAGAAATCTCTATATCTTCACTCACATGATACTATTGATGAGTCACTTCTTCAAGAATAATTGAGCAATTTCACCTGATGGTATGCCAAATATTTTTGCTTCCAGAAAGATGAAATGTTATATTTAGTTTGGTATAGGCATACTTGCTGTTATGAAATACCATTATTAGATTATCTAATGGTCTAAATAACAGTGCTAAAAAAAGTTGGATTTTTTTAAAAAATGTGGGGTACTGTTTTGTAAGAGCCCCTTTGTTATTTTAAATTACCCTGAAAAATCAGTGTAAGAAATTAAATAAAACCAAAAACAAACAAATATCAGTAAATTTGAGCCACGAGGAAAATTTAGAATATTTCAGAAAACCCCATTGTCTGAGAGTAATTCATTTTTTATTTTACATGAGCATATTCATCAATTAGCCAGGGCACAACAATAGATCTTTCTTATCTATGTGTTAATAAGTTCCAAAATGCCTAGCAGATGCCTGAAAATGATTATAATATTAAAACATATAAACTGTTTTTTTCCTATATATACACACCAATGATAAAGTTTAATTTATAAATTAGATTAACAATAATATTAAATGATAAAATAGAAGAAGTATAACAATATACTGTGATAAAGATTTTATCATGCTACTCAAAATGACTTGCAGATGGGGCAAAGAACAGGTGGCATAGATAATGAATGACTGGGTCAGAAATATAGGGGCTAATTACCAAAGAAATGGAAATAGAATGCTAACACCTCCAGAGCACTTCCCCCCATCTCAACTGGTTATTAACACCTTCCTGGAATGATTGTGCCACACAGGACTTGCTAATGAGGAACTGCTGGGTGACTCTTTTCCTGCCTTTTGGGCAAGATAGGAAGAGAAGGGGAGGGCAGGAAAGGAAACCTAAGATTTATAAGACACACTTACTCCTCAGATGCAAGCTGTGGGTCCCAGCTTCTCTCAAAGAGAAGTCTACTATCTCTGTTCTGTTTCTGGGGTGTTTACTCTTCTGGGGTAAATGGGGACCTGATCCTTATTTCCAAGACCGGTATCAACGTGGTATTTAAAACTTATGAATGCACTTATTTCTGGAATTTTCCATTTTATTTATTTGGATTACAATTAAATTCAGGTAACTGAAACTGTGGAAGGCAAAACTGTGGGCCAGTACTGCATTCTGTATTAATCCACTAGTCTGATTTTTTGACATCCTTTTCTTCTTTCCCAATCCAATTCTTTCTATCATTTTAACTATTTTTATGTGTTTTGGTTTCCTACTTAAAAATAAGTAAACCATGTTATCCAAATTCAGAAGCACTCATATTGAAGAAATGAAACAATTCATTGGAAAACTTCCTACAGTTGGAGTAGCAGTGTGTCATCAAATCTCTAATTTAAACATCTCATTTTGCTATTATTTTATAATTACAGGTTTTTATAAACTATTGAGCATAGAATAAACTTGAAGCTGTGTACTAGCAATGATTTCTGAGAATCTTTTACACCCTAAAAAAAAAGGTTGTTTTTTCTCCCCCCTCTCTGTGATTTCTTAAACTGTGTTTTGAATACTTTTTTCTAACTTTAAAAATCTAGTACTGGATTTTGATTAAATCTTAACTGGCGTTATACAATGAAAGGTTCTCTCCCATTCACCTCATCTATTTTCATACTCATGGTTACTTCCCACCTGCTCATATTTTAAGTTTCAATACACTTTTTATATCCCTCAGGCTTCATCAATCACCCATGTGGGTTCTTGTGTGGATTTTGTGTTATGTAACATTTCTTTGGAGCAGTCTGTCCTCTCCTCAGGTGAGGCTATTTTATTTCTCCTGGAGAAAACGTGAATATATTTTGCTTGTTCAGTGACTGAACAAGTCACTGAACTGGGTTTACTTTACTCCTTGCACAGCTCTAGTCCTGACTCAGAATTTTAGTTACTTTCTTGTGTCATATCTAGAGAATGTGATTAGAATTAAGCAAAGTCAGTCTTTAGAACCAATTTGGTATTAGCTCAGATATCAGAGAACGTATTTAGGAGAATTTTGATGTTCTTCATCTCACTACCATGAGAAAATTTTGCATTGCATATATAATTTGTATTCTAAAACTCCTTATAAATAAATTGCTTGTTTTGTTTTATATACAACTTCTAAATATGCTTGATTTTATTGTATTTTCCAAATTTATCAGCAGCTGACCTCTGATTCATTTGCATATAATTATCCTTGGCTTGGTTATTCAAACCCTCAGTAGCTTATAAAAAACATTTACACAAAATTATAAATCTTCACAATACAAAATTCAAGCATCCCTGCAGTTACTTTTATATAATGAATTGAATTGAGACAGTGTTTCCTGTGCTTAGTAATTTTATGTGCAATTTCTCCTTTTACCTATTAGTTGTTATCACTATTCATGTTGATTTTTTTTTCCCAGCCACGTCTTGAATGTTCTCAAATGTCCATTAAAACTATTTGTTTCGCTTTACAGGTGAAAAGGGGGTTTAGATTATAATGATGAAAATATTATGTCAGGTCTTTCAGATATAATTCAAAAGCTTAGGTTTATTGAAGATATATATTGGGGTCATTTTGCTTTGCAAGGACACATAGGATCTTCACTTTGATTTGTGAAAGTAGGAGTTTTGGAAGAAAACTCCAAGAATTTGTCACAAGTTTGCCCATAGGTAAATTCTGCCTCCTTCTCTGATGAGGAAAAGGGACAGATTTCCTTTCAATGTAAGGTGAGGACAGTCCATTATTTTATAAATCACAAAGGCTTCTCTTCTCTGGAAAAATTCTACTAGAAAAGATATGGTGATAATTTTTAGTGTTTTTTGAATGAAGTGTTTCTGCTGATCGAAATATAAGGAGAGAGAATAAAGTCCCTAACCAAAGACAGTGTCAGTAATTATATAATTATTTCCCCCAAAGTTAACATATCTGTCTAAAAATAGCTCATTTAATATAAATGGGTAATTAGTGACTGAATGAATGTGAATAGAAATTATATGTTATTATACTGTTTATTAAATGTGTGTATGGCTTCCTAGTTGGAATCTTGGGGCAATTTAGAAAACCATGCACTTTAGAGCTGTGGATGTAGCCTTTATCCAAGATGACACCAGATGGTCTACGCCTGGCTACCTCAGTGAGACCAATTTCTTGGGAAAAAAAATGAGGTGACATTTCTTAGCTGAGATCCCTTACTATCAAAATAATTATAACCCAATGGTTATTCCTCAAATTGTACTTCCTGAGGAGTGAATTCAATGTACACAACTCAGAGTAAATTTTAGAGGGAACTTTGACTTGAATCTTAGAACAAAATAACCCTGCCATTTCAGTGTTAACCATGCCATTTTAAATTTATGTTATTGCTCTTCATTAGATGGTATGATGCAGCAAATAGGAATGGAATTTTAAATACATTCAAAAGTTTTGCTTTAAGAAATATTGATAACTGGAAATGCTATGTTAGCATTATGAGCCATATTTTACATGTTATTGGAGTCTTATTTACTATAAGACATTCAAATGTCTATGCTCAAAAATAATAGTCTCTGAATTATGGATACCTATAGGGACTAGACGAGCTTCATTTTGTAGGACTGAATTAAATATAAAATATTAATAGAATTTTCAACACAAATGTCAAGAGAAATAAAAGCTTGATTATTAGGATTCTGTAGAGTTGAGGCATTTGGCTCTATGATTTTTTTTCCTATTACCTTCTGTGATATTTTAACACTCCTAGTGCTTGTTAGCACCATCAGTAAAGGAAAGATAAATAAGACAATCCTAAAATGTATCATCTTTTCTATTTTCCTATATTGATGAATCATTTCTAAATAAACTTGGATGGTACCTAAAGCAATACTGTTCTTACCTTGAACATGGGAACCATGTAAGAGACTGCTGACATCAGACAGATGAAAGATAGTGATAATTCAAGTAAGGGTTTGACAGTAAAGATGAATAGCAGAAATCTATTTAAGATGCATTTAAGGAACTAATTATAAAGATTGCTTAGACTTTTAAACTAAGGAAAAAGGTTAAATTACCTATTTCTACCACTTGTAAATGCATAAATAAAAATGTCACTAACAGGAACCCTGTAAACTCTGGGTATGAATGTGTAAAGCAGTAAAGAATAATTCAGTTCTGAATCTGAGTTTGAAGTGCCTGTGGGAGACTTGGTACACAGTTTCCTTTTCCTAAATTATTCTCAACAGTTAGGGATTGAAGAAAAAGTCTTTGAATACTGTTCAATTGGAATTTTGACCTAAACATTGATTTTCTCCTCCATTTTAGATTATAAACATTGCCAGAAAATGTGTCATCAAAATACTACAACTAAGGCTATAATGACTTGACTACAGTTATAATGGATTCTGGCTCCTGCTATTCACAAGTAGATGCTAAAATCATTATTCATATGAATTCATGCTCAAGATCTTTCTTTGCCAGATGGCTTGTCACCAGAAATAAAAGCTTTTCTTCAAAATGATAAACGTCAGCTCTAGAAGAAAATAAGAGGAAAATATGGATGGAAGTGTATACTCTCTTTGCCTTTAGCCCTTCAGTTTCAGCAGAAACAGAGGCACACTGTTTTCTTGTTTTGAAATAATTATAGACTTTCAGTATTGAATTTACATTTAATAAAATTGGTAAGTACAACAGGTAGGTTTTAGATATTCTCTCCTAAATATTTTTATTAGTTTGGGCCACAATTATAACTTACAAAATTAAAACTCTATACTAGGCATTGTAGACACTGATTTTAATATAATATTAAATAATTAGTTGGTTTTATTGTTTGTTTTACTGTACATATGCTCACACATGTCTTGGTGTGTGTGTGTGTGTGTGTGTGTGTTTTGTATGTCCATGTGGGCAATGTACTTTTCATGAGTAGAAATAACACTGAAAATGCCATTTTAAATATAACAGGAGAATGTCTTTCTCCTAGCATTTGCAAATACCACATTATTCTTTTTCATAGAAGACAACTAGAAATTCTAATAAGGTCACCACAGTTTAGCAGTGAAATATCACCTAATTCAGTAAGCTCTCAGCCTAAAGATCTAACTTCTGACAACTTGTAGCATCATCATCACATCCAAGCTTGTTAAAAACTCAAAATTCCAAGCTCCATTTCTAATTTACTGAATCAGAAACTGCATTTTAAAAGATCCTCAAGTGATATTGATATAAAGTCTGAGAACTGTGCTATGCACCAAAATGGTGTGTGAGTCCGATTTTTTTTTGTAAGAAAAAATTTGTGAGAAGTTAGACACTGATATGTTTAGTTTTTTTATTTTTTTAATATCTTGACAAATAATATAAAAGAGAAGCCGAGCATATATTGTGTTTTACAGTTGAAGTTGAGACATGTTTTTATCTGTACGCTGTTTGCTACATTAAATCCAAAGGTGCATTTCATGGATTGGTATTTACCTTTTTCATTGATATAGAGAATGAGCAGTTTTGATGCCTTTAATAACAGATAAAAGTATAATGAAACAGGGCATGGTGGCACATGCCTGTAATCCCAGCAAGTCATCTCTGGAGGATGAGACAGAAGGATTGCAAGTTCAAAGCCAGCCTCAGCAAAAGCTAGGTGCTAAGTAACTCAGTGAGAGCCTGTCACAAAACAAACAAACAAAAACAAACAAAAAAATAGAGCTGTGGATGTGGCTCAGTGGTTGTGTGCTCTCAAGTTCAATTCCTGGTACCCACCCTCCATAAAAAAGTGTAATGAAGGGTTGTTCAATGGGTTATTATTTCTTTAATATAGTCATAATAGAGTTAGGAAGTTTTGAAGTCACTGCCCAAGATCATATTAGCTCCTTGACTTTTTTAGAGCTATATAAAAGCAAAGGAGTAAGAACAAATAGTCTTCACCTTCAGGAATAATTTGGATTTAAAACAATAAAGGAAACATTGACATCATATGGATGTGATATTTTGAAAGAAACAAATACTTTAACATTTGAGTGATGCAAATACCAGGCTAAGTAGTAATTTAAATTCAGAATAGATTCTTATTTTATTGAATCTAATTAAAATTTAAGAAACTACATGATCACTATTCATTAAAGTAAGTTGAATTTTTTGTGTAATCTGTTCACTGGAAAAGCAATAGGCATAATTATCATTACAGATATTTTCTATCTTGGAAAACTAATTGTGTATCTTGTTTCTCATTTATTAACAAAATTGACCATGGGTTCTGAGTTATTCATAAATATGTTTCAATAAAAGAACTTGTTTTCAACAATTTTGACCTGTATTAATAGCCTAAACCCTTGAAAAATATTATTTGTGTTAAGCAAGGGGCACAAGCCAGTTTAAAATTATATGGAGAAGTGAATTGAACATATACTTATTTCTGGTTTACTGAAATCACTGAAAATTTTCTTTTCTTGTGGACAAAAATAAAATTACTTAATTGTTCATTTCCCTTTACTTCTTTTTTTTTTATTTTGCCACCCTGGCCTCTGTATATTATATCAAAATAGTTTTGGTTCATGCCATCAGGTACATTATTCTCATCCTTCATTCTTCATTCCCTTCTCATTATCCTCCTTTGTCACTGTCTCCTTTTCTTCATAAACACAAACAGATACAGTTTGTGTGCTGAGAAAATGTTGCTAATATTTTTCTACCATAGATCAGACCTATGTAAAGGATGCCAAAATATTTGAGCATTTTACATAAGTGTGAATATCTCTTTAACATACAGTTAAGAGAAGATTATCAAATTATGCATGGTACTAGAAAACCAATTGCATTAATATTATTTATAGATTGTAGAAAAAGTATGCATTGATTGGAAAAGGTAAAAATACTGGCTTAGCACTATCATTACAAGTACACTACCTTGTATTCACATGTGAAAATTATGTTTTATACAAATAATTAAGAATACTAATAAGTCAGTTTATTTTGGGTATGACTTTTGCTTATTTTCAACTCTAATTGTATACTCTCTCGAATAGGTTGGTGATACACACACACACACACACACACACACACACACACAGGATAAAGCATTATTCTTTTAACTACATTTTGCTCTCCATATAAATGTAGCTTGCATGATCAATGTTCATTTTTACATAAATGTACTTTCTTTCTGTTTTGGATGGAAGCATAGTAAAGAAAACAAAGTATTTTAAAAGTCATCAGTGAAAGAAAATTCCTATGAAGGAGAAATATAGTTTATCTTTTTTCTTTCTTTCCTTCCCTCCCTCCCTCCTTCCTTCCTTCCTTTTATTATTTTCTTTCAAAGCCATCCTAGGATTTGGGGGTTCAAAACCAAATACTACAGAAGCAATTACAGAAAAGGAAATAGTATAAATGATGGAATAGGTGAGACATCTGGGTAGATAAAGAAGCATGCCCAAAATGAATAAATGAAGTAGAAAATAACCTTACTATATAAAATGCCTTATATTGCAGCTCTAGTTCTAATGAGTGTGTGCTTTGCAGAGCAGGTACATAAGCTCTGGCTGTCTGTGAGAAATACAGAATTCTTATTCCTAAACTTTCTAAAACAGAATCTCTGGGAGAATTCATGAATCTGCTTTAATAATCTTTCCAGGTAATTTTTTTTCTGGGGGTGTGGGGGGTACTAGGAATTGAATTCTGGGGCACTCAACCACTGAGCCACATCCCCAGCCCTATTTTGTATTTTATTTAGAGACAGGGTCTCACTGAGTTACTTAGCACCTCGATTTTGCTAAAGCTGACTTTGAACTCTCCATTCTTCTGTCTCAGCCTCCTGAGACACTAGGATGACAGGCATGTGTCACAGCGCCCAGCTCCAGGTGACTCTTATGCACAGTAAATTTCTAGAAATATCTCACTAGATTACAAACACTTCAAGCTTGTTGTCTACTTTATACTCAATTCCTAAAGTGCCCCTGATAAAGGAAAGAAGAGAAATTCTATACTTTTCAGTATACAAATCTTTACCCCTTCAATTAAGTTTTCTTATTTTTTAAAATGCTATTGAAAAACCAGCCTCTACCTCAGAGCAAAGCCTGTCCAAGGAAGAGACATGACCTTTGTCCTTGGAAAAACCCACAGAGCACTCCTAAGCACATTCCCACCCTGCTAAGTTGTTTATCTACAAATAACAGGAGAGATCTGCTGTGCCAGGTGTCCCTGACTCAGTCAGGCTAGGTGGGGATCCATAGCAGCCCCCTAGCAGCCACCAATCAGCATGAGAAAGGGAAATACCTGGGATGCCAGATAACCCTCCCAGTAGTTTATGGTGGTTGATAAAAAGTTGGGAAACCATGTAGTTCAGCACGTACACCCCTCTTGGTTTAAACCAATCAGTTCAAACGAATACCCCTTTTGTACTGACCAATCACCCCACCCAACTTGTTCCCACCACTGAATGTGCTAATCATGTTTTAGAGTTGTTATTTGATTTTCCCGCGGTGTGTGATGATTTGCTAAAAGAGGCTATGATGTATGTGAAGTCCCTGCCCTCTCCAAAGAATGTATAAAAATGCTGCAAACCCTGGGCTCGGGGCCTCTCAGTGTCACCAGTTGCTGTGTGTGCGTGCGGAGGACCCAGCTAGCTCGCAATAAACACCTTTTTGCTGCTTACATCGATTGATCTTGTTCTCTGGTGGTCTTTGGGGGTCCCGAATTTGAGCATAACAATATCATAATAGCATTTTTTGTTTTCTTTTTCACTTAAGTACTTTTTGTATGAAAATTCTACTGTGTTTTTATGTGAATTTTGTAATCTGCAAATGTATTGAATTTATTTGTTAGTTCTGAAAGTATTTTCAAGTAAATTTGGGAGTACTAAAAAATAGACCATCATATAATCTGCAAATAGAGATAATTTTATTTCTTTATTTACAATTAGAACATTTTAACTTCTTTTTCTTATACGATTTCTCTTGCTAGCACTTCTAAAACTATGTTGAACAGACCTACTGAGCATGTCTTATACTGGATCTTAGTGAAAATATTTTCATTTTTTTCTCATTGATTACAATATTAGTGTGGGTTTTCATAAATCTCCTTCATCATATTAAGGAGGTTTTTTTCCATTCCCAAATTTTCAAGAATTTTTATTAAGAAATACTGTTGGACTAAACTAGATATAAATAAATGAAATACACCCAGTACTCATGAATGAGTAGAATTATTAATACTGTCCAAAGAAATGTGAAATTCAATGTAGTATTTTCCAAAATTCCAAAGGCATTCTTCCCAAAATTAGAAAAAAAAATTCTGAAAGTTCTATGGAACCATAAAAGATCATGAGTAGACAAAATAATTCTGAGAAGCAAAAACAAAGTTGCAGGCATCCTTCCTTGGATAAAGTTATACTACAAAGCTCTAGTGATCATAACCATGTGACACTGGCCTATAAATAGAAACACAGGTAAGTGGAACATAATAGGGAGCTCAGAAATAGGTACAAACACATAGGATCAATTAATTTTCTACAAGGGCAGCAAGAAGACACAATAGGAAAAGAAGTGCCTCTTCCATTAGAAAATGGTGCTAGGAAAATTGCATTCCAACATGCAAAATAATGAAATTATATTCTTTATTTTTTTAAAGAGAGAGAGAAAATTTTTTAATATTTATTTTCTAGTTTTCAGTGGACACAACATCTTTATTTCATTTTTATGTGTTCCTGAGAATCGAGCCCAGTGCCTCATGCATGCCAGGCAAGCGCGCTACTACTTGAGCCACATCCCCAGCCCCTGAAATTATATTCTTATTTTACACTACTCACAAATATTATACAAGACATAAACATAACACCAGAAACTATAAAACTCCTAGACAATAACTGGGGAAAGATCTTCTTTACGCTGGACTTGGAAATGAATTTTGGGGTATCACATTCAAAGTTCAGGAAATGAAATCCAAACTAAATAGATTGGACTAGCTCTTTCGCTTCGCTCCGGGCAGAGAAGCTGAATGTGTAAACAGCAGTGGATTGTAAGTACCTGAGGCAAAGAAAGCTCAGTGTGCCCCACCTTTTTTTCTTTTTCTTTTTTTTTTTTTTGAATATTTTTTATACAGGGAGAGTTTGTGGATTGGGATTGTTGGCGGGGCTGTGGTTTCTGTGCCAAAAATCCACTCCGCGGGAGCTGCCATTTGCTTTCTGCTCACTGTCTTGATGGCTCTGTATACATTGTCCGGCAGCCGCACCTAGAGGTTGGAGCTGGGCTGCGTGCTGAGCCCTGTCCTCCGAAGGCTGGACTGCAGCCTTGAGCGCCTCGGTGGCCTGTTCGCTGCTGCACCTTCGGGCAGAGCCTGCTCTGGGGTCGTTCTGCACCCCCCTGCCAGGGGACCCATGCTCCGGAGGAGGGGGACAGAGAGCCGCAGCGGCAGCCGCTTGGGCCCCAGGGGCCGGGCACCGGGCTGAATAGCGCGGAGGCCAGGGCGGCTCTGCTACGGTTGCAGACAAGCGCAGCGCCCGTCAGCGCGGCCCAGAGATGGAGGCGACGGCTGCAGGGTTTAATTTCTAGAAATCTGGACTGGAAACAGAAGCAGCAGTTTGTATAATCCCAAGAACTTGCTTATGCCAGGAAGCTGTAAGGGCAACATGAATATCATTGAGGAGATCTAACATGGTGGCAGGCGCAGAGAGATCAAGTCTCCGACATCTTCAACTGCGCGGGCATAGGGAGCCGTAAACTGTCTAAATGCTGTTTGCTCAGGATCACTAGGCAATGCTGAGCTGACGTGGATCTGGGGTGTACAGGCTGGGCCCCTCAGAACACACACACAAAGCCCGAATCGGAGGCAATTAAGCTTCGGTTCACCTGCTTCGTGTGACTCAGCACTAACGATCCCACTGAAATAACTGGTCGGCCCTTAGGAACTTACAGAGGTAAAAGCCAACAGAGCCTTCATAGGCAGTGGCCACAGGACTGAAACGGGCATTGGGAGAGACATTCAGGACCCACCCGTTGCATTGGTCACCTGGCAAAGGGAACGAACGGTCACCATTTGCATGGGAAACCACCATGGCAGAGAAATGGCGTCACGGGCGGAGGAGATAACTGCATTGAAACCAGCTCGACAGGTGTGTAATCCCCTAGTCATCTCTCTCCACACAGCGGGGAAACCTTAAGGGCCACTCCCAGCTCTCCTGTGAACGCAATAACCAGACCGAGGGAATCAGGAGTGGCGCGGGACTCGCGGCGCGGAACTCCTAGCTACACCTCCCACCAGTGCTGACAACTGAGGTCTCTTGCACCAGCTACCGGGAGCGTGGCTACAGGAGGGCAAGCAAATTCGCTGGGGGATCTCAGCCCCAAGCTCTACAAACTTAGGGTCTGAGGGAGGCAAACAGGGAGAGTGAGCCCAGGTGTTCATGAAAACAGGGCTCCCAGGAGCAGCAGACCTGGCGTGTAGCCAGTATTGTGGTGAGCGCCACAGGTGAGCACGGCCTGGCTTGAGGAAACACAAGACAAGGCCCTAGACACTCAGGATTGGAGACCCGCCCAGTCTAGGAGAAAGAGCTGCTGCACAGTGAATGGTTCCCACCTATTGAGAGGAGAAGCTTGGCCCAGTGGGCACAGCTCCACCTACTGGAAGAGAAGTTAAAAGAACTCTAGGACTGCATTTATTATTATTATTATTACCATTTTTTTTTCTTTTTCTTTCTTTTTTTCTTCTTTTTCTTTCATTTTCAATTTTTATTTGTTGTTGTTCTTTAACTTTTTTTCAATGTTTCTAATTTTTTTAAAATTTTTTTTATTTTATTATTATTATTATTTTAAATTTTAATTTTCATTTTTTTTATTATCATTATTATTTTTGTTAAATTTTTTTCCTGTCTTTTCTTTCTTTCTTTATTATATAATCTTTGTTATTTTTGTTTCTTTTGTCTTTTCATTTCTTTTCAATTTTCTTATTCCCCCTTCCTTGAATTCTACCTGCCTACTCTCATTCTCTTTAGTGACTTCTTCCCTTCCCTTCTAGTATCTTTCCTCCCAAGCATCAAATAAATCTATAAGAGTAAACAGAAACTCAGCAGTCAAACAGAACAAGAAGTAACATGAGCAGCATAAAAAAGCAAGGAAGAAAAGGAGTACAAACAATGAAGGACAGCCTAAATATTCAGGAGGACCTAGAGTCAGCAGAAAAATGGTCATATAAAGAACTCAAGGAATACCTTAGACAAATGGAATGTAACCTTAAAGAAGATACGAGACAGCAAATCCAAACAGTGAAAGAACACTTTGAAAATGAATTACATAAACAGATAAAAGAAGAAGTTAAGCATCTTTATCAGGAGATAGAGATTATAAAAAAAAAATAATAATAATTCTAGAAATGAAAGAAACAATAAACCAAATTAAAAAGTCAATTGAGAGTATCACCAACAGAATGGAGCAAGTAGAAGCCAGAACATCAGATAATGAAGACAAAATATATCATCTTGAAAAGAGCCTAGCCAACTCAGAAAGGCTGGTTAAAAACCACGAGAAAAACATCCAAGAGATATGGGATAACATAAAAAAACCAAACCTACGAGTCATCGGGATAGAAGAAGGTACAGAGATTCAAACCAAGGGAATGAGTAGCCTGCTGAATGAAATAATTACAGAAAACTTTCCAGAAATAAAAAAGGAAACGGATATACAAATTGTAGATGCATACAGGACACCGAGCACACAAAATCACAGTAGACCAACGCCAAGACACATTGTTATGAAGATATCCAATATACAGAACAAAGAGAAAATATTAAAAGCTACAAGAGAAAGGAGGCAGATTACATTCAGGGGTAAACCAATAAGGTTAACAACGGATTTTTCATCACAGACGCTGAAAGCGAGAAGATCCTGGAACAACGTATTTCAAACACTGAAAGACAATGGATGCCAACCAAGAATTCTGTATCCAGCAAAATTAAGCTTCAGGTACGACAACGAAATAAAAATCTTTCATGATAAACAAAAGCTAAAAGAATTTGCAGCCAGAAAACCAGCATTGCAAAGCATCTTGAGCAAAACACTACACGAGGAAGAAATGAAAAACAATAACCAAAACCATCAGTGGGAAGTGCCTCTATAAAGACAGAGGGTGGGGGGAAATCTAACCATGGAGAAACAAACTAAATTAAAAAAAAAAAGAAGATAAATAATCAAACATGGCTGGAAGTACAAACCATATAACAATAGTAACTCTAAACGTTAATGGCTTAAACTCTCCAATAAAGCGACATAGGCTGGTAACATGGATTAAAAAAACAAATCCAACAACATGCTGCCTCCAGGAGACACATCTGATTGGAAAAGACATACACAGGCTGAAGGTGAAAGGTTGGGAAAAAATATACCATGCACACGGTCCTCGTAAGCAAGCAGGGGTGGCCATCCTCAAATTGAATAAAATTGACTTCAAGACTAAATTAATCAAAAGGGATAAGGAAGGACATTATATACTGTTAAAAGGAACCATTCACCAACAAGACATAACAATTATCAATATTTATGCACCAAATAATGGTGCTGCGACGTTCATAAAACAAATTCTCCTCAAGTTCAAGAATCAAATAGACCACAACACAATAATTATGGGTGACTTCAACACACCTCTCTCACAATTGGACAGATCCTCCAAACAAAAGCTGAATAAAGAAACTATAGAACTCAATATCACAATCAACAACCTAGACTTAACTGACATATATAGAATATATCAACCATCATCAAGTGGATATACTTTTTTCTCAGCAGCACATGGATCCTTCTCAAAAATAGACCATATATTATGCCATAGGGCAACCCTCAGTAAATATACAGGGGTGGAGATAATACCATGCATTTTATCTGATCATAAGGGAATGAAACTGGAAATCAATGATAAAAGAAGGAAGGAAAAATCCTACATCACATGGAAAATGAACAATATGTTACTGAATGATCAATGGGTTACAGAAGACATAAAGGAGGAAATCAAAAAGTTCTTAGAGATAAATGAAAATATAGACACAACATATCGGAATCTATGGGACACAATGAAAGCAGTTTTAAGAGGGAAATTCATCGCTTGGAGGTCATTCCTTAAAAAAAGGAAAAACCAACAAATAAATGAGCTCACACTTCATCTCAAAGCCCTAGAAAAGGAAGAGCAAAACAACAGCAAATGTAGCAGAAGGCAAGAAATAATTAAAATCAGAGCGGAAATCAACGAAATTGAAACAAAAGAAACCATTGAAAAAATTAACAAAACTAAAAGTTGGTTCTTTGAAAAAATAAATAAGATCGACAGACCCTTAGCCATGCTAACGAAGAGAAGAAGAGAGAGAACTCAAATTACTAACATACGGGATGAAAAAGGCAATATCACAACAGACGCTACAGAAATACAGAAGACAATTAGAAATTATTTTGAAAACCTATATTCCAATAAAATAGAAGATAGTGAAGACATCGATAAATTCCTTAAGTCATATGATTTGCCCAGAATGAGTCAGGAGGATACTCACAACTTAAACAGACCAATAACAATAGATGAAATAGAAGAAGCAATCAAAAGATTTCCAACCAAGAAAAGCCCAGGACCGGATGGGTATACAGCGGAGTTTTACAAAACCTTTGAGGAAGAATTAATACCAATACTTTTCAAGTTATTTCAGGAAATAGAAAAAGAAGGAGCTCTGCCAAATTCATTCTATGAGGCCAACATCACCCTGATTCCGAAACCAGACAAAGACACCTCAAAGAAAGAAAACTACAGACCAATATCTCTGATGAACCTAGATGCAAAAATCCTCAATAAAATTCTGGCGAATCGGATACAAAGGCACATCAAAAAAATTGTGCACCATGATCAAGTAGGATTCATCCCTGGGATGCAAGGATGGTTCAATATACGGAAATCAATAAATGTTATTCACCACATCAATAGACTTAAAAATAAGAACCATATGATCATCTCAATAGACGCAGAAAAAGCATTCGACAAAGTACAGCATCCCTTTATGTTCAAAACATTAGAAAAACTAGGGATAACAGGAACTTACCTCGACACTGTAAAAGCTATCTATGCTAAGCCTCAGCCTAGCATCATTCTCAATGGAGAAAAATTGAAGGCATTGCCCCTAAAATCTGGAACAAGACAGGGATGCCCTCTATCACCACTTCTATTCAATATAGTTCTTGAAACACTGGCCAGAGCAATTAGACAGACGAAAGAAATTAAAGGCATAAAAATAGGAAAGGAAGAACTTAAATTATCACTATTTGCAGTTGACATGATTCTATACCTAGAAGACCCAAAAGGGTCTACAAAAAAACTACTAGAACTAATAAATGAATTCCGCAAAGTGGCAGGATATAAAATCAACACGCATAAATCAAAGGCATTTCTGTATATCAGCGACAAAACTTCTGAAACGGAAATGAGGAAAAACACTCCATTCGCAATATCCTCAAAAAAAATAAAATACTTGGGAATCAACCTAACAAAAGAGGTGAAAGATTTATACAATGAAAACTACAAAACCCTAAAAAGAGAAGTAGAAGAAGATCTTAGAAGATGGAAAATATACCCTGTTCATGGATAGGCAGAACTAACATCATCAAAATGGCGATATTACCAAAAGTTCTCTATAGGTTTAATGCAATGCCAATCAAAATCCCAACGGCATTTCTTGTAGAAATGGATAAAGCAATCATGAAATTCATATGGAAAAATAAAAGACCCAGAATAGCAAAAGCAATTCTAAGCAGGAAGTGTGAATCAGGCGGTATAGCGATACCAGACTTAAAACTATATTACAGAGCAATAGTAACAAAAAAAGCATGGTACTGGTACCAAAACACGAGGGTGGAACAATGGTACAGAATAGAGGACACAGAAACCAATCCACAAAACTACAACTACCTTATATTTGATAAAGGGGCTAAAAGCATGCAATGGAGGAAGGATAGCATCTTCAACAAATGGTGCTGGGAAAACTGGAAATCCATATGCAACAAAATGAAACTGAATCCCTATATCTCGCCATGCACAAAAGTTAATTCAAAATGGATCAAGGAGCTTGATATCAAATCAGAGACACGCCGTCTGACAGAAGAAAAAGGTGGCTACGATCTACATACTGTGGGGTCGGGCTCCAAATTCCTTAATAGGACACCCATAGCACAAAAGTTGATAACAAGAATCAACAAATGGGACTTACTTAAACTGAAAAGTTTTCTCTCAGCAAGAGAAACAATAAAAGAGGTAAATAGGGAGCCTACATCATGGGAACAAATTTTTACTCCTAACACTTCAGATAGAGCCCTAATATCCAGAGTATACAAAGAACTCAAAGAATTAAACAATAAGAAAACAAATAACCCAATCAACAAATGGGCCAAAGACCTGAACAGACACTTCTCAGAGGAGGACATACAATCAATCAACAAGTACATGAAAAAATGCTCACCATCTCTAGCAGTCAGAGAAATGCAAATCAAAACCACCCTAAGATACCATCTCACTCCAGTAAGATTGGCAGCCATTATGAAGTCAAACAACAACAAATGCTGGAGAGGATGTGGGGAAAAGGGTACTCTTGTACATTGCTGGTGGGACTGCAAACTGGTGCGGCCAATCTGGAAAGCAGTATGGAGATTCCTGGGAAAGCTGGGAATGGAACCACCATTTGACCCAGCTATTGCCCGTCTTGGACTATTCCCTGAAGACCTTAAAAGAGCGTACTACAGGGATACTGCTACATCGATGTTCATAGCAGCACAATTCACAATTGCTAGACTGTGGAACCAACCCAGATGCCCTTCAATAGATGAATGGATAAAAAAAAATGTGGCATTTATACACCATGGAGTATTACGCAGCACTAAAAAATGACAAAATCATAGAATTTGCAGGGAAATGGATGGCACTAGAGCAGATCATTCTTAGTGAAGCTAGCCAATCCCTAAAAAACAAATACCAAATGTCTTCTTTGATATAATGAGAGCAACTAAGAACAGAGCAGGGAGGAAGAGCAGGAAGAAAAGATTAACATTAAACAGATACATGAGGTGGGATGGAAAGGGAGAGAAAAGGGAAATTGCATGGTAATGGAGGGAGTCCCTCATTGTTATACAAAATTACATATAAGAGGTTGTGAGGGGAATGGGAAAATAAACAAGGAGAGAAATGAATTACAGTGGATGTGGTAGAGAGAGAAGATGGGAGGGGAGGGAGAGGGGATAGTAGAGGATAGGAAAGGTAGCAGAATACAACAGTTACTAATAGGGCATTATGTAAAAATGTGTATGTGTAACCGATGTGATTCTGCAATCTGTATTTGGGGTAAAATTGGGAGTTCATAACCAACTTGAATCTAATGTATGAAATATGATATGTCAATAGCTTTATAATGTTTTGAACAACCAATAAGAAAAATTAAAAAAAAAATTAAAAAAAAAATAAAGTGTTCATTTCAGGGCAAAAAAAAATAGATTAGACTACATCATACTAAGCTTCTGCAAAGCAAACTAAATAATTAAAATGACATTGTATCCGAAAGATTGGGAAAAACTTTTGTAAACCATATATCTGATAATGGGTTAATATCTAAAACTCCTTATTCTTAAGATTGAAAAACCAAATAGCATGATTTAAAAAAAAAAGAAAGAATTCCTCAGTAGATGTTTTTCCAAAGAAATCATAAAAAATGGTCAAAAGAATACTTGAAAAGATTTTCAATGTCACTAGTCACCCAGGAAAATGCAAATCAAAGCCAACATGAGACACTACAACATACCTGTTACAAAAAGTATTATCAAAAAGTCAAAAGATAGCAATTTTTTAGTGACATTTACTGCTATTTTCTAGAATATAAATGAGCCTGAGTACATTATGCTAAGCACAATAAAACATACATGAATTAAAAAGTATCACATTACCTCATTTAAATAAAATATAATAAGAATTAAAGAGAAATAGTTCAAGTATATATAGAAAACAATGATTAATAGGTGTTATGATTTGGATATGATGGTGTCTCCCAGATAGTAATGTGTCAAAAGCCCCATCACCAGTTCAACAATCTTCATAGATGTGGATTTTAGAAATAGATTAGATCATGAGGGTTCCTACCTCTTCAGCAGATTAATTTGAGTGGACTGTTGGGGGGTGGTTAAAACTTTGGAAGTGGAGCTTAGCTGAAGGGACTAGGTCCTTGGGGACAAGCACCTGGGGACTATATTTTGACCCTAGCCCCTTATGCTCTTTCTGCTTCCTGGCTGCCATGAGCTGAACAGCTTTCCTGTGACACACACTTTCTATGACATTTCTGTTTTGGAGCCAGCTGATCATGGACTGAAACCTCTTAAACTCTGAGCTAAAATAAAGCCTTCCTCCTTTAGCTGTTCTTTTCAGGTATTTTGGTCATAGTGACAAAAAGATAATTGACACATGAGTGGTGGTGGTAAGAGGGAGGAAATGAAGATATGTATGTCAGGGAATACAAAAGAGCAGATACCTATAATAAACCAGTCTAGAGAGCTTATGCACAATCTGAGGGCAACATGTTGTGAAATAGTTCTGTATATGGGTTTCATACCAAATGAGAAGATTTTAATCTATTCTTGCCAGAAAAAGGAAAAGCATGGCTAAACAATGTGAGATAGTAGATATGTTAACTTCTGTAACTACAGTAACCTTTTAACTATTTATATGGATCACACATGTTATGTACTTGACACACTACTTTTGAAAAAGAGAACACGAGGGAAAGGAAAAGATAGCATGTTCGGATCACTGTGACATAAAAAGAGACATCCATATTAAATAATACATGGGATGTACTCTGGGCTACTACAGTAATGTCTTCTATATTCTTCTGTTATACATGTTCTTGCACTCAAAATTTATTATTCAAGGATTCCATAAAGTCTGAAAATGTGATATTTTATTTTCACAGATCAAAATCGTGTTTTATGGAATTATGGAGATTCATCCATATTTCCTCACTTTGGGGACATCTTCTAAATTCTGTAGCTATATATATCAGAAGCAGAGTTTATATTCTGTTGCTCAGTATGATGCTAGAAAAGTAGACTATCAATCTGACAACGTGCTTCCTCTGTCATCTAGCCCATGCTCCTCTACACAATCCATTTCAAAAATACTCTTATGTACTTTCAACTACTGTTCACAATATCATGTTACATTCTTACAGTAGTCAACTCTCTGTGCTGCAGTATAGTAAGAGAAATGGCCATAATGTTTAAAAACATGATTAATAACATGTCTTAATTTTAAAGCACAATTTGAGTTATTATTTCAGTTAGTGTTTTCCATAAAGAAGACACTGTGATTATGGAAATCATAAGAGTGAGGAAGGTTATAAATAATTGGAACTCAAGATCAATTATTGCCAACTGATATTGCTATATTCTAATTTTTAACTATGAAGTTTTGAAATAGGTTGAAAATACTCTGACAACCAATGAAACTCTGTAACTAATGAAATTTCAGTTCTTGCTTCTGTATGCTCCTGCCATAAGTAAAACAATTCAATCATGGGTAACAAAGAAAAAGTAGCATCAAAGGAAAATTATAATCCATATCAATTCTATAGTCAGCTTCTAAGTAAGTTCAGGGTTTATTTTATAAGCATCCATGCATTCATTTCCATTCTTAAAAAAATGTGTATTATTAACCTGTTCTTTGATGCTGTATTTGGAGCTGAGCAATAATTCGAATCAATTATCATTATCCAAATCATGCATTCTCAACATAACTGTTATCCTGTTATCTCTCCAATAGAGCAAATATTGGTTCTTAGTGGGGGTGATTTAAACACAGGCTCACACACACACACACACACACACACACACATATGCATATATACATACGCATACATACACACACATATACGTGGCATATAAACATGTACACAAGTATATGTGTGCCGTTAACATTTTATATAAGTGTTGTTACAAAAAATACATTTCTAAATAGGCTTTATGGGGGTGAGAATAATGAAAAAAGAATATTGAAAAAACTGATTAAACTCATAGTGGCAGCAGATGCAGCTCTAGTCTTTTTATATGAAAGAGGGAAGCTTCATAGCAACACTTCTGTTGGAAATAAGACATGATTGATAGGTGGCTATAGGGGCAAATTAGAGGTTTTTGTTTAAAATTCGATGTATTTGCTTAATTGTGAAATCTATAATTCTTAGGTAGCTCCTGTGATTCCTGACTTCAGATGTACACGACTGTGTATTTCATTCCCCTAGAAAGTAGGAGTCTGTAAATATGCATGTAATTGATGGTTTTTTCCCCACACTTATATTATATGGCAAAAGTAAAGGCATTTTCAAGTTTTTTTCATCAGTTGACTTTGAGTTAATCAAAAGGTTCATCCCTAGTGCTTGTCCTAACCAAGTGAAGTCTTCAGAAAAGGATGAAGTATCAGAAACATTGTCCCAGTAAACTCATAGGAAGAAAGCAACCATTCTGCATGCTGCCGACGGAGTGAGATTACTTGAGGTGCTAAGTAGCTCACTCCTACAATCTACCTATGTTGAAGACAACAGCAAGTTTCAGATGAGAACTCTAGCTTCATCTGACACCTGGATTGCAGTCTTACAAGATCAGAGAATAGAATGTTGCTAAAATATGCCTGGATTCCTGACCCATGGAAACTGCAATAATGAAATGGATGTTCTTTAAACCAGAAAATTTGAAACAATTTGTTATAGAATGGAAAAAATTAAAATACAATTCAAGCACACATTTCTATTTATATTTCTGCTATTTAACACAGATGGAGAGGCTGATATGGGCACTGAACCTTACCTTCCACACCTGCAGTGATACTACCAAAAAAAAAATGTGAGAGAAAAATGTATGTGAGAAGTGAGATTCTAATCACTTTTTATATATGCCTAGGAAGAATCTTCTTTCGATGGTGATTTCAAATAATTTTCTTAACTTTGAAAATTAACACAGCTTTAAATTTTTAAAACTTTGTTGATGTTTAAATCAATTCTTTTGACTTTCAAACTAAAAAAACTTAATAATATGTACACTTTTAAATGGAGACAGAAGCATCTGATTACCCAAAGAACACAAAGAGCCTTGGTGGTAGGTCAAACATTGGGGTCTAGGTCTTCTGAAAGAGTGGACAGAGCTCTTTCTCCCTCTGCCTCCTATTTCTGGCTCATCTTAGTAATGCTTTATTATTCATTTATAATCCAACCTTTATCTGATTTATGATATTGCTTACCAGAAAACTGCACTTTAGGAGAAACGAAGAAAATCTTTTATTGTAAAAGCAGAGAAATATGCATGACTGGAATAAACATATACAGCTATGCACAGTACGTTTTTTTGTTTTATGATAAATGTTGTTGATTTTCTTAAGGTGCTACCAGACATGACATATTTCATATTTCAACTGTGAGCTGACATATATTGCAGGAGTGGTTTCTTAACAAATAAAAGATTGATTGTTTTTTTAGCTTCAGATCTGAAACTTGATTATTGATTAAGAAGTTCTGTGTTGTCAAGGTTCTCTCTAAAGGTTATACACAAATAAGAAAACATTTGAGCTCTTTTATATGAAAGGAGAAGTACCTGATGGTGTGTACTGAGTTCATCCACCCATTCATGTGTCAATATTCAATTATGTCTGTCCCCAATATTGTGAATAATTATTTTTCTCAGAAATAATACCTACCCACATACACACTAAATTCCCAAACTTCATATTATGCTTCCCACAGTTTATATTAATATTTCAGGTTTGAGAAATGCTGCTGTTTCTGCAGTGAAGCTAGCTCAGATAGATTGAAAAAATTCCTTACATAAGCCCAGTATATGCTTCCTTTAAGCTTACATGTAGCAATACCACATTTGCTCCTTCAAGAAATCTTTGCTGTACTATCGTCTGAGGAATATTGCAATACTAGAGTTCATACTATATCTCTTTGAAAGATTTTGTGAGTCATGAAATATAAGCAGATTCTATATTTAAAATGCTGATAAGTGCTTCTGTGTAGGTATTTAAAGGCAGAAAGATTTTGTCCTAGCATATTTTCATGAACTATAAAAGGTGGAGCACCAGGACTAGATATGGTGGAAACTACAATAAACAGCATTTGTGTTCTAAATGGAACCTTCTTGAGAACTAAAATTTATATCAGAAGGTAGCTCATCCTTGTTATAAGATTGGAAACATGAGTGTAGCCTCACAGATATTTGAGATGCTTCATTTTCTCCTCTTTTTTTTAAAATTCAATTTGTTCTCCTCAAATACATAGAAAAAATATTTTATTAGTTTCTAATTGGTGATCTAGTAAATTACTATAAATTTAGGGACTTAAACACAAAATTATTATTTTACATTTATATAATTTAATTGTCCAAAATGGACCTCACAGGACTAGAAGAATATGGTTTTGTCAGGGATAGATTCTTGAGGTTGCCAGCATTCCTTGGCTATATAACCAAGTGTTATGGTTCGGATGTGAGGTATCCCCCAAAAGCTCATGTGTGAAACAATGCAAGAGGGTTCAGAGGGAAAATAATTAAGTTATGAGAGCCTTAACACAATCAGTGAATCAATCACCTGATGGGATTAATTCAGTGGTAATTAAAGGCAGGTGAGGCACTGGGGGGGCGTGGTTTGGGGGTATATATCTGTATTTGGCAAGTGGCCATCTCTCTGCTTCCTGATCTTCTTGTGAGCTGCTTTCTTTTGCTGCTCTCTTCTGCCATGTTGTTCTCCTCACCTTGAGTCCTGAGGAATGGAGCCAGCTGTCTGTGGAATGAGACTTGTGAAACTGTGAGCCCTCAAATAACCTTTTCCTCCTCTACAATTGTTCTGGTTGGGTCTTTTAGTCACAGCAGTGAAAAAGCTGACTAAAAAAATACCAAGGAACATGATGACTTGTTTCTGTTATTACATGACCTTTTGTGTCTTTGCTCTGCTGCCTATCTCTTACAAGACTCCTACAATTACATCAAGTTCACCCAGAAAATATCACTACCTAACCATCTTTAATTTATATCCATGTGTAGAAGAAAATTTTCCTTATTAGGTAGCATTCACAGGTCCCAGTGATTAGGCCATGGATCTCTTTGGGGAGTAAATTTCATATGAACAGTTTGGTATTCTCTATTTGGTGAACCAAGAGTTCCCACAAGGGTAAATCCTTGGAGGGATGATGCTTGGGAATTCACCAGAAGTTAGGTACATAGGTAAGGTGAGGGGGAAATATAATACAATTTTATGACTTGGTTGCTAAGAGTGAAAGAGTGATTTGCTTGAAAGTTATTTTTGTTTGGTTTTGTTTTAATAGTGGGATTCAATAATGATTAGAAGACTGCCATGGCCCACAAGCCGTTTTTTCATTCATTAATTTGGCAATTGGAAGCTATATGGGCTCTAGTCCCATAGGATTGAGAACTGTTGATGCAGCTAGAGTATGTATCAGCAAGATAAATTCATGGAGTTTGGACAAGCTTAACTAGTCAGCTATATTTCTTTGGTATGGGTCTTTCCTCTAAGATATTGAATTACTGTAATTTCCATAAGTATAAAGTCCATAAGAACACCTTAGATTGCATCTATGGAAATAAATCCACAACTATTTTTGTTCCCACTCTTTGCTACTTATTGACTATACTGAGGTTAAATGGAGGTAAAACGATTAGGTAATGTGCTAACTAGCTGAACAAACATTTTGTCCTGGACTTCAGTCAGGACATTTCTAGAAAATGGCTAATTATGATAATGATAATTAATAACATAATAATGTATGAGACTTTTTCTTTTGCTGAGTTTTTAAAACTACCAATTGCTCTGTATTTATTAAATCATATAATTCCTCAATATAACTTGAAGTCATAGTTGCTATTTTAGTAATCAGAGTTTACATACCTATGATATAATAGAAAGACGTTTGAATCCAGGGAATTTTGCTCGAGAACTAATCTGTGCTTGAGTGCAAACAGTGCTGGGGATTGAAACCAGGCCTGGTGCATTTTTGCCAAATGCTCTACTACTGAACTCTATCTCCACAGCCTATGAACTGATATTCTTAACTGCTACAATTCTAATAGTTTTAGTAAAAAATTTATATTTTGATAGAAATAACTAGTGTACAAAATGAATGAAGCAATGAAATATTGTACAATTTGGCAAATAAGATGAAATATAGATGAATGATAATAAGATAATGATAATGAGATGCTGTCCTTTAAAGCAGAAACTTCCTCGGAGAATTATAATAAGCTTTCTCCCATTATAATACTAATGTCCATCTAAGGCTGGTGCAGTTACAGTCATATTTTTATTTTCTTATTTGGATTGTCCTTGCATGGACATCCCCTGTAAGTTTCTTTCTCTATGTAGATCATTACACCACATTCATTTAACAAGTACTTTATTAACCTCTTAAGTTAGAGCAAGAGTTTCATCTTAGAGTCAGAGAATTTTTGTATTTTTAACAACAATTTTCAAAAATCTTTTTTACTTTTAGTTGTGAGAGGTTCCACAAATACTTCAGTAAAAAATATCATTTCATATCCTAAATGATGTGATAATTGCAGAAATTATTCAGCAGGCAAGTGTAGTAGTCTTAAATAGAACTTTATTGTGCAGTAAAACTACATTTTACTATTTATTTTATTATATCAACAGCATTTGTTTTGTTCTAGGCATATTTTGCGATACTTTCAAATTATTACAAATATAATTTGTCTAAAATACAAAGGACCTCTACAAAGGTGATTTTGCTTTTGAATGTCATTAGAAACCCATCAAAAACATAATAAGCTAAGCATGATATTGAGATAATAGTAACTGGTAAAACAACTGTAATATAGCATTCCAGAAAGATTCTATCATTGCCAAAATGCCCACCTCTTTGAATCTACAATTTTCCTACCAGCCTACCATTACTCTCCTGGTCCCACTTCCTACCATCCTCTCCTCCAATCAGGACAAGCACAGGTATGCTTTCCCATACTCTTAACTAAAATAGTAAAAGTTATTTCCTTTTTTTAATTAGAATGCCAAAGTGTGAATCTTTCATTATGACAGTAATTTCAACCTATCTGGGTTATTTTTTAATGTTTCATCTAATTTCTATATCAACTTTTCATTTCTGTTTATGCTCTGTACATTTAATGACCTAATCTTATATCCAGAATTTATTTCTGTCCCTTTTATACATTATTTAGCAGTGAAAATTCCAGTAAAACATGCTAAGCACTAAGTCCTAAATGACAGGTGGAATATGATTTCATAGATTTCTTCAAATTTATGGGGGCAATATTAATATTTCCTGATGAATGCCATCCAGAAAATTACCTTTACTAAGTGAGTACACTTTTTTTTTTGTAGTCAATGTTTGTTCTTGATTGTCCTCTAGCTGCAATATCAGAATTTAAAAGATAACTGCTTGCTATTGTTGGGAATTTACAACTTAAGAGTTTATGATTCTGTTTATTAAAAATGTAAGTTGCAGTTCCAAAACATATTATTACTACCATGCTATTAGAATTGTCAGGCAACATACTTGTTAATTTATTTTTAGTCTCTTCTGTTTTAATAACAGCTCCCTTTGTCCCTTGTAAAGTGTTAAAAATGAGTTTTGCTATGTTTATTATAATTACAGAAACAGAAAATACCATGATGACTCTCAAAGTGTTAAAGCCAATCCATGGTGGCTAATGGTCACAAATACCAAAAATCAATTTAGCTGAATAAAAAAGTTGGAATTTAAAGCAAGCTTCCTCTGTGTGATTTCTCACACTCAAAGCAGCTTAGTACCTCTTCAAAGGGAAGTAGTTAAAAGAATATGGTACTTTTTAAAAAACTGCTCTAGATACCTTTTGTATACATAATTTTCCTTTATTAGATAAAAGGCTATTTTATCTAAATAAACAGCTGACCAAAGTTTATATTTTAATTTTTTGATAAATATTTCCTTTTAATTATTTTGAAGTAAAGAATGTAAATTTAAATTTATTTTCTGACTAGAAGATAAGATGCTATCATATTTTTATATTTTAAAGTGAAAATTTACATTAGATTGATCACGTAAGTTATAGGTTTATAGTACCAAATTGTTTTCTACAAATTGAATTTTCAGACACTTTGGAATTACTACATTCAATGTTATTATTTAAAATTCTAAATTTGTGATATGTTATATTTATATACTTAAGATTAAAACCTCATAAAATTTATCTGGACAATAAACAACAGTATAGAATTATAAGTTAAATAAATAGCTTTTTATTGTTAAGATTGGAGTCTCTGTCTCTTTCTCTTTTACTTTTCTATGTTTATATTTGTGAATATGAATCTGTTACATAAGTGAATTCTGGGAATAGATCACATTTTCTATCTGAAAATTTTCTAGTATATTATAATACTTGTATCTTACACTTTGCATATTGGTAATTGGTGGAGCTAGGACTTGATTTGATCCTACTTAAAACTTTATACATTAACCTATAACTGTTACATATAATGAGAGAAAGCAAAATACTCTGAAATCAGAGACAAAGAGTTTTATTGCTCACAGTATAGCAAACAACAATAGTCATTAAGAGTATATTTGTGTCAGTTCTCTTTGTCCCCAAGTCTCATGAGGCCAAGGTGAAGCAGCCTACTTGAATGTTAAAATTGTAGAATATTTGCTTCAAAGTTAAGAAATACTAACCATGAAGATATCTAATACTCACACTTACTCTTTGTCCCACAGTACCTCATTTATCAAGGTTCCTAACTAGAAATAGAACTTGAGAAATAGCAGAAGTTCAAGGCTTCTGGGGCTTTGTATTCTTGGCATACTCCCCAAGATATACAGGAAATAAGAAGCTCAAGAGGATTTTCAGTACTCATATCGTGTCCCTAAACCCCAAAATGATAGGTTAAATTAATATCTACTAGCTTTATACAGGTTATAGTATACTTTTAAAAAATTTTTAGAGTATATGTGATACATAATTGTATATTTTTAAATCACATACTTTAAACTTGTCCCCTTTGAGTAAAGAGGGACTGCTTGAACAATATCTAAAGAGTCAAATGTTCTGTTTTCTCCATATTTTAGAAATAAAAATGCCTTTTATTTTTTAAGCTAAGTAACTGTTAAAAAGTTCTCCTACTATTGTAAGGTTTGCAGATAATTGAAAAGGTTACTCATATGAAAATTACTATACAATAATTCCTCTCTTAATTCCTCACAAGTAAACCTGCTTCTTGGATGAATTCAAGGAGAAAATCTTTAATTGACTATCAATAAGAAATCTGCTTATCTTAATAGAAGGATGTTGGGTGAATTAGACCGGTTTGTACTCACTATATTATTTTATAAGTAGTAAAAATGCATTGGTTTGCAAATTTGAATGAAATCTAAAAAGGTAATCTGAGAATGTTTTCTGAAAATAAAATATGACTTTGTGAATGAATTTGCAATACCATATAAAATATGAGAAGTAAATTATATCTATTTTGATTTTAAATTAGCTGAAGCTCAACCTATTTATGAGTCCTTTCTAATTTCTTGGGTAGGACAGTAGTTTGCAGGGACAGCAACTTTAAAATTGAATCTTTGCCTCCAAAAGATGGTAAATCACATTGTTTCTTTGTATGCTTAGAATAAATTGTGCATAAAATCAGAATAATTGACAACTTATTCCTAATATATTACCTACTATGTGAAATGGCGTATTAAAACCTACAGATGGCTTCAAGTTCAGTCCTCTATGTGATTTTATGTGTTTTATCTTATTTTCACAGTTATTTGTTTACTATTTGAAAGTAAAGTCTTTTATTTCCAATTATTAATTGAAATATTACCTTGTGTTTTATTCCCATAACTTCTACTCTACTTAGTTTAAACTGACACTAAGCATTATAGTTTTTTACCAGTGAATTTTGGCCATTGTTAAAACTAAGCATCCTGAATGTAAGCCTGGATGTAGAAAAAATTCTGGTTGGAAAGAACTGATAGTCGAAGAGAATAAGAGAATGTTTAGAATGTGAGGGTTGAGACGATTCTCTGAAAAAAATCTGTGTGGGAGAAAGTAGTTTATGGTCCCATTTTTATTTCATAATAAAGTCTTTCCTGGTATCATCAGTTAAGCTTTGTAAATTGTTGGCCTCCTTCCTCTACTGTCTTTGTTCCCATGTGACTTACCATTGTCTAACATTCTACATAATTTACACATTTGCTCCATGTATTGTATACTCTTGTTTTTCTGTATTGTCTTTTTCTGTCATTAATACACAAGCTTCACGAGGGAAGGACTCTTGTCATTGTTCATAGCATATTCATATTTCACTTAATTTTAAAATTAAAATGCTATCACACTTTTGAAAATGATGACTAGAGAGGCAAATTAAATGAAATATGAACATCAAAAAATTCTCATTTGAGGGTGGAAAGTAAATAAAAATACAACTCAGATGCAAAATTTTAATTCACTAAACTTTATAGAGGTATATGAACAGTATGCTCTTATTTTACGAATCAATAAATAACTCTGAGTTTTTAATTAATTGGACCAGTGGATGACATAGAGGCAGTGTATGGGTATTGTAACAGGTGACATTTACATTGATTAACAGGATAATTAAAGAATGGTAATATTCACAGTGCATGAAAATGATTAACTATACTGTGCTTCATCCCTTTTTATACAAAAGGAAGAAATATAGAAAGCTTCTTGAAAAAGTTGAAAAAGAGAGAGACAACTGTATTTCTCAGATATATTTTCTAAAAATCACTTTTACAGTAGTTTCAAACAGAAGGAAAGAATTAGAGTTCCTTTAAAATTGGGCTATACAAATACACTAAAAGCTTACAAATATCCAGTCTAAAGTATCTTGTAGCCACAGGAATAAACACATAAAAATTAATTTGGTTGCCTATTTGTGGAAACATATTTTTGGTAAGTTTCCCTGTTACAGTGTACCTGTTCATCAAGAAGATTGAATGAGTAATGATAACTTACTTTTCACTGTTCTGCTTCAAATTTGTCCAAAGAGAATGGGAAAATTTTTTATTTTAAACTTCAATCTGACTGTATCTATAGGTGTATCTTTATACATTTATATTAATTTGTCTCTAGTTTTTTTTTTAAATTTCACAATGGCAGAGAACAACATTCTGAATCCCTATTCTTTACTTTCTGTTCTATATTTTCATCTATCTACTGCAGGAAGACATATCACACAAAGGTAAAAGCACAAAATGTTTGAATGAACTATGATTCACTGATTAATTCCATGTATTAACAAGAACAAAATTGACAAAGATTTCTGAGGACTCTTGTTTTCATTTAGAAAAAGGATGGATGTAGAGAGAGCTTAACTCATATTTTAACATGAAAGAAATGCAGGAAGATTTGCAATGCCATATCCTACATGGTCAGTAAAAGTTCTTTCATGATTTACTTCCCTAATTCTTCACCCCAGTAACCAGCAATACTCTCCTAATACCCTTGATTTTTCTCCACAGCATTTAATAAACCTAATTAACATAGCCTTTATTTTTATTTTTTGTTCTTATGGATTACTTTTTTTTTACTAATTAATGGAAAACAAAGATGGCCAATAATGGAACAGAGATATTAGTTGGTGATTTGAGAATTGGGCAATGGCACCTCATTTAAGTGTATCATACATACAATTTCCTTATTCTGCCCATCAGTCACATATTGATATATATTGTATGTTTTCCTCTCATTTTAATTAGTGACCAAATTCCCTTTTAGAGGGGAGAACTAACACCATCAAAATGGCGATATTACCAAAAGTTCTCTATAGGTTTAATGCAATGCCAATCAAAATCCCAACGGCATTTCTTGTAGAAATAGAGAAAGCAATCATGAAATTCATATGGAAAAATAAAAGACCCAGAATAGCAAAAACAATGATAAGCAGGAAGTGTGAATCAGGCGGTATAGCGATACCAGACTTCAAACTATACTACAGAGCAATAATAACAGAAACAGCATGGTACTGGTACCAAAACAGGCAGGTGGACCAATGGTACAGAATAGAGGACACAGAAACCAATCCACAAAACTACAACTATCTTATATTTGATAAAGGGGCTAAAAGCATGCAATGGAGAAAGGATAGCATCTTCAACAAATGGTGCTGGGAAAACTGGAAATCCATATGCAACAAAATGAAACTGAATCCCTTTCTCTCGCCATGCACAAAAGTGAATTCAAAATGGATCAAGGAGCTTGATATCAAATCAGAGACACGCCGTCTGACAGAAGAAAAAGGTGGCTACGATCTACATACGGTGGGGTCGGGCTCCAAATTCCTCAATAGGACACCCATAGCACAAAAGTTAATAACTAGAATCAACAAATGGGACTTACTCAAACTAAAAAGTTTTTTCTCAGCAAAAGAAACAATAAGAGAGGTAAATAGGGAGCCTACATCCTGGGAACAAATCTTTACTCCTCACACTTCAGATAGAGCCCTAATATCCAGAGTATACAAAGAACTCAAAAAATTAGACAATAAGATAAAAAACAACCCAATCAACAAATGGGCCAAGGGCCTGAACAGACACTTCTCAGAGGAGGACATACAGTCAATCAACAATACATGAAAAAATGCTCACCATCTATAGCTGTCAGAGAAATGCAAATCAAAACCACCCTAAGATACCATCTCACTCCAGTAAGATTGGCAGCCATTATGAAGTCAAACAACAACAAGTGCTGGCGAGGATGTGGGGAAAAGGGTACACTTGTACATTGCTGGTGGGACTGCAAATTGGTGCAGCCAATTTGGAAAGCAGTATGGAGATTTCTTGGAAAGCCGGGAATGGAGCCACCATTTGACCCAGCTATTCCCCTTCTTGGTCTATTCCCTAAAGACCTAAAAAGAGCATGCTACAGGGACACTGCTACATCGATGTTCATAGCAGCACAATTCACAATAGCAAGACTGTGGAACCAACCTAGATGCCCTTCAATAGACGAATGGATAAAAAAAATGTGGCATTTATACACAATGGAGTATTACTCTGCATTAAAAAATGACAAAATCATAGAATTTGCAGGGAAATGGATGGCATTAGAGCACATTATGCTAAGTGAAGCTAGCCAATCCCTAAAAAGCAAATGCCAAATGTCTTCTTTGATATAAGGAGAGTAACTAAGAACAGAGTAGGGAGGAAGAGCATGAGAAGAAGATTAACATTAAACAGGGATGAGAGGTGGGAGGGAAAGGGAGAGAGAAGGGAAATTGCATGGAAATGGAAGGAGACCCTTCATCTGATGAATGGATAAACTACATTGTATCTCTATAATGAAGTGAAAATGAATGAAGTACTAATACATGCAATAGCATCAGCTAGTTCAAGTGCATTGGGTTAAATGAAAGCAGCCATACTTAAAAAATTATCCTCCTTAAGATTCCATTCATATGATCTTCTGGAAAATGGAATAGAATAATGCCAGTAAAGAGATCAGCAGTTGCCAAGAGCTGGGAGGATCTACAAAGAGATACTGTGAAGGTTGAGACTGATGATAATGTTTGATACTTTTTTGTTGTTCATGCTCACAAATATTTAAATTTTATATGGTCCCCATAATAAAATCTGAAAAACCTACAAAACTATTCATTTTAATTTTGGTCTTTGAACATTTTTCAGCCCTTTTTTAATATCTCACATTCTCTCCCCTTTTTATTTCCCTCTCTTTTATAAATATTTTGAAACAAATTCTTTGTCCGGTAAAATAGAGTATTTTTTATATTTAATACACTTGGAAGCAAATTTTATGTTTTCATATTCTAAATTATGTTTATTATTTTTATGAATTTTGCTATATAACCTGTATCTACATGTAATTTACTTTTATTGTCTTTTTATCCTTGAAAAAATGCACATGAAAAAAAATCTGTGTCAAATAGTGGAATTAAGAATTTGTTCTATTTATTCTAACACTTAATAATATAACATTTCTGGATTTTTGAGCTCTGTATCACCTTATTTCATTATATTAGACTTGATATGACAGCAAATGATAATAAAGATATTTTTCACTGATTAATTAATTTCAAAGAGCAATCAGAACCACACATGGAACATTCAGTCATTCTGGTTCTCCTCCCAGGCTTTCATTCCTAGCCAATATCACCAGAGTCTCTTTACTTGTTCAAGTTATAATCTCATGAATCATGTTCACTGCATGCACTGTTCCTTCATGTATACCAACTACCAAGTTCTACTGATTTTTATCCCCTCATTTTCTCTAAAATTTATATACTTGTCTGTATCTCCATACTACATCCAGGAGTCATGTCTTTTCTGGATTTTTAAATAATCTACTGATTGATTTTCTGAATTCAAAACTTTTAGCCTTCAAACCTGTTCAATAAATTATTTTTATGGTCGAATAAATACAAATTATGTGTGCATACTACATTTTTATCCATTCATCTGTTGATATACACCTAGGCTGGTTCTATAACTTGGCTATTGAGAACTCTGCTGCTATAACCATGGGAATGCATATATCTCTACTGTCTTCAATTCTTTTGGATAGACGTTGCAGAGTGGCATAGCTGAATCATATGATAGTACCAGTTTTAGTTTTTGAGAAATCTCTATACTGTAATCAATAGTAATCTACTAATTTACAATCCTAGCACAGTGTATAAGAAATGTTTCCATTTTTCCCTGAATATTTGTCACCATTTGTTGTTATTTACATTCTTGCTGATTGCCATTTTGACAGGAGTGAGGTGAAATCTTAGTGTAGTTTGGGTTTATATTCCTCTGTTGAAGGATGATGATGGTAGAAGTGTTAAACAGTTTTCATATAACTTTTGGTCAGTAGTTCTTTTGTGAAGAATTTGTTTAGATAATTTTCCTATTTATTAGATAAATTATTTTTGGTGGTTTATTTCTTTGTTTGATGTTTTTTTTTGTTTGTTTGTTTGTTTTTTGGTGTTCTGTTTTTTGAGTTCTTTATATATTCTGGATATAAGTAAGTAGTTGGCAAAGACATTCTCCAAATCTGGAGGTTCTCTCTTCCTATTGTAAATTGTTTTATTTGATGTGCAAATCAGATGCTTTTTAATTGATGCCATGACACTTATTTATTTTTGATACTATTTACTGAGATATAGGATTGAGAAAGTTCCTGCCTGTATGTATGCATGTGGGAATCCTCACCCTGTGTTCTTTTCTATCAGTTGCAAAGTTTCTGGTCTTATTACAACATCTTTGATCCATTTTGAGTTGATTTTGTGTGTGTGTGTGTGTTTAGGGTGAGATATAGGTATCTAATTCCAATCATTTACATAGGGATATCCAGTTTTCACAACACATTTGTTAAAGAGGCTGTCTTTTCTCTAATTTAAGATTTTGGCAATTTATCAAGAATCAGATGATTGTAAGTGCATGGTTTTGTCTCTGTGTCTTTATTCGCTGACTAATTTTATGTCAATACCAAGCTGTTTTTGTTACTATGACCTTTATACTTTACATATAATTTCTATTTGAAACAGATACAGAATATTGTTTAAGGAAATAAAATTTCAATTGTCAAAACTTTAAGCCTAACTCTGTTGTTAAGCATCTAAGACATTTACCTCAATGGTAAAATTCAATAAAAGTAATAAGTAATCTTAAATGTTTTGGGACTCAAATGAGGTTATAATTGTCCAATATTCAATTAATATAGTCTATTATTACTATATTCATAAAGTCCCCCAAACCTTTATAAATTTATTATTTCTACTTACAAATACAATATTAGAAGAAATATATTCTACCTTTTTTAAAAATAGTGTAATCTAAAAACATCTTTGTAAATTGATATTTTTAGAATGCTTGTGTTAGCAAACATAGTTGTAAAACCTATAATTTATTGAACACCTATAAGCAATAGGCAAATATTTTGTGGAAGAACTTAATTATTCTTAAAGCATATGTTATTAACTCAATTTTAAATGACTGCATCCTGATAAAACTAAAAGTATTCTTAACTTTGGACGAATTATATAACCTGCTGGTGATAGTTTTCTAATTTTTGAACCAAAGATGAAAATAGTTTATAGTTTTATGATAAGTATCAGACGTTAGTTATATATTATGCTTCCTTTGTAGATAATCAGTGAAGTTAATTACTCTATGTGACTATAATTGACAAAATAGAGATCAATGGTAAGAGAGGGATTAAAACATAGATTGTAATTTTTTCCTATGATAAAGTTATTTATTGGATAATATTTAACCAATAATTATTTTCTTTCAGTAGTCTCTTAGATTCCTTAAGTTTACAATGTATTTAGAAATGAAATATATTGTTCCTTATAGTTTACCATAGTTACTTTTATTAAACAATAAGGAGTATCATAGAAACCTTTTTTACCTTGACTATCTTTATAGGATTATTTAAATATTTACAATTCATTGGATTTGGAAGATTGTTAGAATTATAAAAAATATACACAGTAATTGAAAGATAAAATATTAAGTAAACATTTTAAGCATTTTTATATATATTCATGTCTGTAAAAAATATTGATGTCACAAAAGTTGGGAACAGAATGGTGGTTATTAGAAACCAAGAAGAATATATGGGAGAAGGCTGTGGAAAGGTTGACAAAATGGGTTCTAATGTGCAGATAGGCAGAGGCAGGAAGATCTTATATGCTATTGCACAATAGGGTGACTATAGATAACAATTATGTTGTATACATTACAAAAAGAAGAAAGGATTCTGAGAGTGTTTACCATAAATAAATGATAAATATTTGAGAAGATAGATATTTTAAACCTAATTTCAACATTGCACAAAACATACATGTATTGACATATCACATTGTCCCATCAATATGCATGATTCTTATGCTTTATAAGGAGTTAAAAATAAATAAATCAGTAAATTTGAATAAAAAGGAACATGAACAATAGAACAATAATAATGAAAGTTGACTTTATGCTATTATTTATGAATATCATTCTGTCTCAGTAATAATTTTTACTTTTAGATTTAAGGATTAATCTGTTGTTAAAATTTTGTCCTTCTTTCTAGTTTAAATGTTTATAGAATTTTAAATGCTTTCTTATATAATTTATGCAGTGTTTTCAAAAATGTTTGATATCACAGATTTTTTTGTGATGCAGTTTCAGCTTTTCTGGTTTTTTTGTAAATTCAATTTGAATATTTTGTACTGAGAAATTGTTGTGTTCTTTGTTAATAGATCAAATACACACATGTGAATTAATCTGGGCACCAGAAGCAAATGTTTGCACATACAATGCAAAGTGCAAAGCAAAAATTAACTAAGCTTAGCAAAGCATTGAACACAAATGATGCAGACAGAGGTAAATAATAAAAAATTATATACATAATATATAATATTAATTATATTATATATGCATATATTATATATACAATATATAAATATGCCATATATTATATAAATTGTGTATATATCTCAAGTGTATATATATATATTTAGAAGGCTTTATTTTCATCTACATTTTTTTTCAGTTTGAGTCCAAATCAGAGTGTTTTTACTTCTACCTCTATCTTTAAATTAATCTATTTTATTTAATACAGTACAAAGTACTAATTATTTTAAAAGGCATATTACAATTAAGTAACTAAAGAAACAGTCAAATAACCTCCCTGGATGAATAAGGCTAGGCATTTAGTTAGTCACAGTAATTATGCCTGCATGTGTGAAAAATCCTTCTACCCACATTTTTCCATCATCATTCTTTAGTTGGATTCCCACAATGAGTCATTTCTAAGGGTTAAAATGTACTGAGGTTGTCGGTTAAAGTAATATTTCAGACCACAGAGTCATTTTACGGTTATAGTATTTAAAATAATTCATGAATGATTTAATTTTACCAGTGTCTCCCTAAAATATGAAGACAAAAATCTTTAGGAAAAGAATTTTAATAAAGGAGAAGGACACTATTTTGAAGAATTTGAATTTGCTTGAAACATGAATTGAAGAATATTTGTGAAAAATAACTCATGCAAAATATCTGTAATTTTTAGGGCTGGGGTTATAGCTCAGTGATAGCGTGATTGCCTAGCATGTGTGAGGCACTGGGTTCGATCCTCAGTACCACATAAAAATATAATAAAAGTATTGTGTCCATTTACAACTAAAAATATTTTTTAAAAATCTGTAAATTTTAAAAGTTGAAAAAAAATTTTATTCTTTCTGTACTCTGTACTTTTTCTGCCATTTATCAGTTAGTGCTAATTTCCAATAAAAGTAGAGGTGAGACCTTTTTGGTACAGTCATTGATTTCAATGTAACATATTATAAAACATCAAATGGTCTTTTCTTTTAGAAATTTCAAGCACATAATTAATATACAAAACTCTGCTGATTTTTCCAAATATTTAGCAATGTATAAAAAAAGCATAAAGCTGTTTGGTAATAAAATTATAAATTTTCTGCCACAAGCAAATGAAAAACAATCCTGAACAAGATATTTTAACAAAAGATGCTGAAAAACTCTTTTAAGTTTGATGCTTCCCAAATAGTTATAATCAACTACCAAATAATATGGCCAGGTCATTATCAGTTTATAGAGTTTTTTTTTCAAAATCATATTTAGTTCATTTGCTAGTTTCTGCAGCTGTTCTTGTTAAAACATACTATTCCCTCTCCACAGGTTTAGTGTATTTTGTATATTTAATTGACCTTGTTATATGTTGCATTTTAAACTTTGGCAATATTACAGAGAAGACCTAGTATAGAGTGTTATTCTATATAAAAATTCTTTAAACTGCAAAATCATATATATAAATATGTGGGTAATATTCAAATTTTAATTTTTATAGCTTTGTTATTTATTAAATCAATTCATAATACAGTTACTTAACAAAAGTTTAAAGGAAGATCAAATGAGTTCATTGATAAAATAAGAATCCATCTTAATTCTGCCATTAATTTTACAGTGAAGAAAAATAAATAAATCAATCGAAGATTTATATTGAAGTCATTTTATTAATTTCCCCAGTGATTTTTATTTTTCATATATGCATTTAACTCTAAACGGTGAGTGCTCCAATACTCCTAGGTTTTTCTTAAAAATTTTCATGGTAACAATAAGTATTTAATTAAGCAATAATAAAATTGGATTAGAATATATATATATACACACACACATGTGTATTTTTGTGTATATACATAAACACATATATATGGCTGATTGGGACTATATTACTTGAATAATAAATATACCCAGGGTTTGATATAGAAAAATTTATGTAAATTTTTATAATAGTGAAAATATTGGTTACTTGATCTAGTCACTTTGAATGAAGGTAGAGATCACATAGCATATTGTGATTTTCTGCTACTCTTTCAAAATTGCCTAAAACTTAATGCCTTGAAACAACATTATTATCTTACAATGGACAGAAAAAATTTTTGAATGATTCTATGGGGCTAAAGTCAAGCTGTTGGTGGTACTGCGTTCATCCTAGTGCCTCTAAGGGAGAGTCAGTTTCCTTTTTTCTAGCTTCTAAAGCTGACTCCTGGCCCCTTCTTCATCTTCCAAGATAGTGGAAGAGCATCTTCACATTTCTCCCTGGTTCTAAACTCCTCTTTTGCCTGCCTTATTCACTTTCCTAATGAACCCTGCTAGTGTATTTGCCCAACCGCACCCTCTGATAGTTCAGGATGAACTTCTTATTTCAGTCAAATGCATAGTAATCTTAATTATATCTGCAATTTTATTTTTCCCTGGCCATGGAACAACATATGTTAACAGGTATCAGGGGTTAGGATTTGGGCATGTATAAGGAGGGGAATTATTCTTCCAACTACAATTAGTAAGCTTACTACCCAATAAGACATAATTTGGTGTTAAATGGGATGTTGTGATAGAAGAGGGGAAAGTTGATATGTCAAAGGTCTCAAATATGAATAAGAGTTGAGATGAATCTGGTTGAGAAGTTGACAATTGGGGGAAGTATTCAGAGTCATTTTTATTGAGGACTGCTCATAGTGAGCACTGTGAAGTCGTTTTATTTACTATCTTTTGAGGTGAGATCATTTTGTTTACCATTTTTTCTTTCTTACTTAACATCTACCAAAAGACATATACATCCAAAATAAAATTTTGAAAAATATTCATAAGACTATTTTAAAGAATAAAAAAGAAAATACAAACAAGTAATAGTTAATTCCATTATTTACAGGGAAAATATACTCCTTTTTACAAAATGAAACAACCACAAAAACAGCCCTACTTAAGACTTCTACGTAGTTAATATCTACTAAGTTAAGAATGTTTTATTCATTTGATCTAATAAGCAGATGCTAGATATGGGAGGGAATACCAAATATACTTTTAGTATCAAAAACAACTAAAGTTTACTCTACCCGGAAATGTGTCAATATACCACTGAAATTATTTCAGAGACCATGTTAAGGCTATAAGGCCCAGGGTGCTGAGAATCATAAATGAAAATTAAGGAAACATAAATCTAAATTAAATCAACTTTAGATTGTGTAAACATGTGTGGTCATACCATTTTTATTAAATGATATCCTAGGTTTTGGTATTGGTTGCTGTCAACATGGGATTAGAAGAAAGGAATAAAATGGGAGAAAAGTGGGAAACACTGTAAGGACACAATCTGTCTTCTTTTTTTTTCTGTAAATCTTTGACATAGACTTGTCATGGTAATATAATGTATTTGCATGTGATTAGTTGGCTTTATAATATTAATAGAATTAAAATTAGATTATTTTCTGATTCTTCCTTGTTCCTAAAGACTATATGTATTAATACCCTAATATATGTTAAAAAAATTGGCTTCACTAATCACCAGATGATATAATATAAAGTTGTTAATTAGGAGATTGTACAAATGAGAATTAAAAATGGGAATGAGGAGAAATTTATCAAAAATTTATTTGCTGAAAATGAGATGAGAGGATGTTCCAAGTGAATTTATTAACTCCAAATGTAGCTCTTTGCAAGATTATCTGATTTATTTATTGCAATTTTCTAAAGAACTATGCAAAAGAATCTATGGTACATTATGTAAGAAGCTTCTGATCATCAAAAAATAGCAATGTGTTTTTTTAAGATCAGAGTATCTTAAATTATTTGGTTGTAACAAGATGTTCATTCTTTGTTTTAGGTATTTCATCAATGAATATCAGTAGGCTTTCCTCCATACTTAACACAAGGGCAGGGAGAGAAACTGATTTTGTTATGGTTTGGATGTGAGGTGGCCTCATAAAGTTCATGTGTGAGACAATGCAAGAAGGTTCTGAGGAGAAATGATTAGCTGTAAGAGTCTTAACCCAATCAGTGATTTAATCCTGTGATAGAGATTAACTCAGCAGTAACTGAAGTGGTAGCCTGTGGCTGAAAGAAGTGGGAATTGGAGTGTTGCTTTGGGTATATATTTGTATCTGGAGAGTGGACTCTCTCTCTGCTTCCTGATCACCATGATGTGAGCTGCTTCCCTCCCCCACACTCTCCAGCCATGATGTTCAGCTTTACCTCCAGTTCCAAGGAATGAAGTCAGCCTTTTATGGATAAAGACCTCTGAATCCATGAGAGCTCAAATAAACCTTTCCTCCCCTATAGTTGTGCAGGTTGGGTGCTTTAGTCAAAGCAGAGAAAAAGCTGACTATAACACTGACCAAAGAAAACATTACTCGTAGTTTTCTAACCCTGGTTCAGTTGTTTTTGTTTTTTCATACCTTTCTGAATTTCTTATCATCTAATATACTAATTTCACTTTACAAAAATAACATAGTACATATCACTTCACTACATTTTCAAGAAACCATTATTTGATGCATGTGTTATTGTTTATTCCACCATCTTTGCAATAAAATATTTTATTGAACTGAATATTCTGTGACATATGTGAGTGTAACAATTCAGAAAAGATATTTATATTCACATATAAATATAAATTATATATGCATATAGTTTTTCTTGGACATGCTTTGATTTTTTTAAAATAATTTTTATTTATTATTTTTTACACAAATGGAGCACAAATTTTCATTCCTCTGATCGTATATGGTGTAGAGTTACATCATTTGTGTGTTCATACCCATTTATAACACCCATATCATTCTACCATCTTCCCCCATACACAATCCCCTTCCCCTCCCACTCACCCCTCCATTCCCTCTGCTCAATCCAAAGTTTCTCCCTTCTTCCCTTTTCCCCTGCTCATATGGACCAGTATCCATTTATCAGAAAAAGCATTTTGGCCTTTGGTTTTTTGGGATTACCTTACTTTGCTTAGCATGATATTCTTTAATTCTGTCCATTTACCCGTAAATGCGATAATTTCATTCTTTAAGGCAGAGTAGTATTCCTGTGAATATAAACCACAGTTTCTTTATTCATTAATCTATTGAGGGGCACCTAGGCTGTTTCCATAATTTAGCTACTGTGAATTGAGCTGCTATAAACATTGAGGTAGCTGCGTCTCTGTAGCATGCTGATTTTAAGTCATTCAGTATAGAACAAGAAGTGGATAGCTGGGTCAAATGGTGGTTTCATTCCAAGTTTTTTGAGGAGTCTCCACACTGCTTTCCAAAGTGGCTGCACTGATTTGCAATCCCACCAGCAATGAAGCAGTATACCTTTTCCCCCACATCCTTGCCAGCACTTATTGTTGCTTGATATTTTGATAATTGACATTTGAATTGGAGATGAAATCTTAGTTTTAATTTGAATTTCTCTAATATTTGGACATGTTGAACATTTTTTCATAAATTTGTTGATTGATTGTATATCTTCTTCTGTGAAGTATTTGCTTATTTCCTTAGACCATTTATTGATTGAATTGTTTGTTTTTTTGGTGTTAAGTTTTTTGAGTTCTTTATATATCCTGGAGATTAGTGCTCTATCTGACATGTGTGTTAAAAATTTGCTCCCATTCTGTAGGTTTTTTCTTCATTTCATTAATTGTTTCTTTTGTGAAGAAGCTTTTCAGTTTGAATACATCCCATTTATTGATTCTTGATTTTACTTCTTGTGCTTTAGAAGTCTGACATGATATTGATTTGGACCTGATTCTTTATCTATTAGTTACAAAGTCTCTGACCTAATTCCTAGGTCCTTGATACACTTTAAGTTCTCTAGCCAGATCAATTAGAAAAATGAAAGAAATTAAAGGGATATGAATAGGAAAAGAAGAACTCAAACTATAATAGTAGAAGACATTAGAAAGTAGAAAAATCATCCATGTTCTGAGATAGGAAGAATTAATATTATCAAAATGAACATAGCACCAAAAGCACTATACAGATTTCATGCAATTCTAATCAAAATCCCAAAGACATTCCTTATATAAATAGAAAAAGCAATCATGAAATTAACCTGGAAAATAAGAAACCCACAAGAGCCAAAACAATTCTAAACAAAAACAATGGAGCAGGAGGTATCACAATACCAGATCTTAAAATATACTACAGAGCTATAGTAACAAAAGCAGCATGGTATTGGCACCAAAAGGACATGTAGACCAGTGGTACAGAATAGAGGACACAGAGAAAAAAAAAAAAAAACAAATACAGCTATGTCTCATACTAGACAAAGATGCCAAAAACATCCATTGGAGGAAAGATAGCCTCTTCAACAAATGGTGATGGAAAACTGGAAATCCATATGCAACAAAATGAAATTAAACCTCTATATCTCACAATGCTTTGATTTTTAAGGGAGTGTTTTCATGAATGAAAATTAATTTCAATATGTATTAATGATACTTTATGCAATTATCTTCTACAAATATCATGGAAATCATTTCTTCCTTTAGAATGTATTATGAGCATTTTACTGGTTATTCTGCATGTATTTTCTTTTTAGAACATGGATGGTATAAACAAATAGTATTATCAATAAGACACATGGTATATATTTAGATTTGCCAAGCATTGTGGAGCTATTGTGTGTCTGTGAGTGTGTGTGTGTGTGTGTGTGTGTGTGTGTGTGTTTGGCTACTAGGGGTAAGATAGGTTATAATGGACAGGGAACTTATTTTCAAATCCTTTACAAACTATTTAAAAAAACAGTGGACAGATTCCTATGGGGGCATCTAGAATTACTGGATCCCAAGAGTCATTAACTGTGAGGGATCAAAATTTAGGAGAAAATTATATTTTAATTGGGGCTTACAGAAATTCAATAGACATAAGAGAACATGTAAAAAGAATCTTCTAGGCTAAGTAAACAGTAGAAAAGTACATGGTATTTGTGGACTGATAAATTTTAATTAAGTAAGACATTTTCAAGGAAATTATTATGAATTCATGGTGATTATAAAAACATTGTCAGCCCATGCCACTTGTTCTTTCCCAAATATAGGTATTTTCTTCGAATCTTTCAAGGAATATGTTAAAAGACATATAAAACCACCAAAACTAAAAAAAAATTCTGAAAAATACAAAATAATTTTAAAGGAATGAAAAAGAAAATACCCATTAATAATAGCTAACACCATTATCTGAATTAACATGTCTTAACAGTTAACAAATGTTATATTTCCTTCAAAAGAGCAGATTTCTCAGCAAGGATCACTGTTAGCATTTGAGGTTACATTTAAAGAGTTTTAACTCTTGGAAGTAGAAAGTGAAGAAGGGAAGAGTTCTCCTTCTAAACAAGAAGAGCAGGAAAATGCACCTTGCTTGTTCTTTTCACTGTTTTTTCATTACATGAAGAGTAAAGAGGGGATAACTCAGTATTCTTGAAAGTCATGCACTAAAGATAGCAGAGCTACAGTTTTCCTGAGCCCTTCAGTTTATGCAGAACACTCTTCATCTTGTCTTCAATATGGGAACATCTGTGAATGTCACATCACAAAGGAATAAACGTGCTGGAAACATGAAATATGTCAGTGTATCGATTAGAACAGAAGTCTATCCTAATACATAGCATATTTAACTAAAATTGTTTTGGTTTCTAAATAAATATAGAAGATAAATGTGTGTATATGTACCTGTGTGTGTTTGTTGTGTGTATGTGTGGTTTTTGTGTCACCCTTCATAACATATAACTACAAAAAAATGAAAATTTTGTAAAACCACAGTGTAATACAATTTCCTGTAACCTACAATCTTTTGCATTTTGCTTAAAATGGTAGATGTTGTGGAGAGATAATTTCATAATAATAAGGTTATGAAATTTTAATTATTATTCCTTTGCAGGTGTGTTAATGAGTGAATAGAGAGCCTACATCTTGGGAGCAAATCTTTACCCCTCACACATCAGACAGAGCACTAATCACTAAGGTATATAAAAAACTCAAAACGCTAAACACCAAAAAACAAATGACCCAATCAATAAATGAAGTATGGATTATTTTAAGAATTAAGTGTGTCTGTCACATTATTTTAAGAAAAGCCTATTGTCTTTATTTTAATTTTTCTGTTGATGTCCTCCAACAAAAGACATTCTGGAATAAAACCTAATTTATTGACTTATTATTTTGAATAAGAACACATATAATGCACAATTATAGGAATTCTCAGTAAGATGACATCCCAGAGTGCATTGCAGGATTTGTTCTTCTTTTAAATAATATGAGAATGGGTTAAATCCATCAGGATTTTGCTCTAAATTGGTCCCTCTGAGAAAGTGTTGATAATTTTGTTGTGATATCTTAATAATGTTTAGTTAGAAGATGGGAGTATTGGGGGGAGGGGTTAAAGAAGTAATTACTAAATTGCATATGTTTATGAATATATATTCATAAATACACACATATATATGTTAGGCATGAGTGTTTAGACAATATCATTTTTTTTTTGTCTGTGCTCTGACATGATTATAAAGTTGTTTTACTTTTTTTTTTTTCCTTTTCCCTCATGGTCTTTTTATGCTCTGTGTGATAGTTCTGTTTTTCAGAAAGGTTTTTATTATCACCCAGGCATGGTGGTTCATGCCTTTAATTGCATTAACTCTGAAACTGAGGCTGGAGTCTCTTCATTGAGATTTAGAGGCCCACCTGGAAAACTTAGTGAGACCCTATCTTAAAATAAAAATTAAGAAGGATAGGGATTTTGCTTTTGGTAGAGTGGCCACAGTTTCTATCTCCAATATAAAAAAATAAAATGAAATTTTATAAAAAGGTTTTTATTATCCGTAGGATCTCACCACAGCTGAGTTGAGAATCTGAGCAACATCCAGCAATTAATGCCAACTTGTCAGTGATGAGTCAGCTACCAACTGTCGGGGTTACGCTTCTCTTTCTTTGTCCCTGCTTTTTTTTCCCCCCCAAGGGTAGATGGGTGAGGATTTAGAGTATTAATCCTTGATATTCAGATCTTCTCAGTTGCCAAAATTTTGCTCATTAGGAGGTTTTTCACAGCATGATATTTTTGGTTTGAATAGAATTCATTTTTTTCTTATTCATTTTGGTGCATTTGAAATGACAGCAGCATTTAAGAGACTGGACAAAATGTTTCACCTAAGTGCAAAAATATAGTTATTAGTCCTTGTGATAGGTCTGAAGTCAGAGGCCTATATTTCCAAATTTAGATAATAAAAATTTGCCTTAAATCCTGCTGTGTTTTTTGTAGTAGTCCAGTCATCTTTTTTAAAATTTATTTTTAGCTTAGTCACAGGTTATTCTATATGACCTGCGTATAGAACACTTCACCTTCCATATATATTTGTCATAGAACACTTCACCTTCCATATATATATATATATATATATATGGAAGGTGAAGTGTTTGTCATAGCATAATTTTCCTCTTGTCTAGATAAACAGAAATCAAGGGCTTTGCATTTGCCCATGACAACTTTACTAATAAATTTAAGTTGAAATTGGTTTATTGGGTTTCCAGAGCAGAAGTTATGTTCTTATAAGAAGGGCATAGAATCTACTAGGGATATAATATTATTTATCTCATCAGGAATGAATTAATTATTTATCCTTTAAGGTGGGCAGAGTTTTTGAATGGATTTAAACAGTCTCTGCAAAGCAGAATGAAATTTATCTAAACAGAACAATCTGAGTCTTGTAGCAAATATAAAGCCAGTTTTACTTCCTTTTACACCTTTTTTTTAAGTAGGGATATAATTCTTCATCACAAACAATTTTCTGATATGAGTTCCAAGTCCATATTTACATGACTGAAGTTTGGAACTAATAAAGGAAACTTGAGCACTTTAAATTATATTTCAGTCAGCTTTGCATTGCTCTAACCAAAAGACCTGGGGAGAATAACATAGAAGAGGAAAAAATTTTTTGATGTTCAATTTCAGTGGCCTCAATCAATAGAGGGCAGACTGCATTTCTCTGGCTGCAGTTAAGGCAGAACAACACAGTGGAAAGGTGGGGAGGGGGACAGCAGCTCAGAACATGGCAATCAGGAGGTAGAAAAACAGCTCCACTAATTATGGAAAAAAAATAAATAAACATCAAATTCACAGCCCCATAAATCCATATTGTGGATTAAGCCACTTACTAGGTTATATTTCATAGTATGATCATTTCACCTCTAATAATTCTCAGATTTTCTCATATATGTGAGCTTTTGGATGACACCTCATATCTAAATCATAACAAAAGATATCTTTCTTCTGAAATATGTTAATGAATAGTTATTAAAACTTCAATTATGCTGTTCTGGGTCTTGGAGGAGGAATACAACAACTGGTTAAATTAAAGATATTCACCAAGGGCAACACCTTTCGAAGTTATGAAGTGAAAAATGAAAACAATGAAAAAAAATTTCCTAATTAAAAGAACATGTCAAAATATAAAACTAGGTAAGATTAAGAAGAAAATAAAAGATAATAAAAATTTTGCAAAAAGAGAATAAAATAATACTGAAGATAGAAAATTAATCTTATTCTCTCATCCTCCCCCAAAGCTTTTCACCCTTGCAATTGTTAGTTTGTCCTATTGATCTTGCACAAAAGTAGTCCATTTCTACAGTGAGTTTTTGAAGAATTTGGAAGAAGAATTTGTTTGTATTTTTTCCAACAGAATTGACATACAGTAGTCAGGGAAAAGTTATATATGTCATTTTAGTTGGAAATTGTATGTCAAAGTAGAAGGACTGTACAGTTTCACTGTTATGTCAGTTGCTGGCACTAACTGATAGGGTCTTTTCCTTGCATTCATGATCAATTTTTCTTGATATCTTTTCCAGAAGACTAAATCTCCTTGTTTCAGAGAATGGAGGAGGCTTTTAGGTGTGAATTTGTAATATGCAAATTGATTATGTTTGTACTAAAGATGGTGATATATAGATCTCTGGAAGTATTTTGTCCCATTATCCAGCAATAAAGAAGAATTGTAAAATACTGAAATGTTTGGAACAGGCTGTTTTTAATTCAGGAGATAGTGTGTAGGGCCTAGATGTCATTGATCTTATCTTTGAAGGTATAGGCAATATTTTGAGGCTTGCAACTGCTAGGATTTTTAAGACCTATAATATTATAATTGTAGAATTTCATTATTATAGTTCCTAAAATTTATAAGTGTTAAGACATTGAATTTTCTAAATAAATGGTGAGGTTTTATGAACTTTAATCACAAGGTAAGTTTATTTCTTTTGGTCTAGTGATATGATGGTATACCCAAAGTCAGGAATATAAAATCAATCATTTTTTCGCTTGATAACTGCACCCATAATTTCTAGTAAGGAAAATACCCAAATGATACCAATAAGCAACAATAACTGGATTATTTTTAGAGCCCACTGGTTGATATCCACGTGAGCTTTCAGAGTTCAGCTCTTGCCCATATCTTATCTTTGCAGAATTTCCAGGATTATATGAGAGCCAGGGAAGAAATTCATTGGAAAATACATTGAAAATTTTTCCACCAAGTTTAGTTCCATATTTTTGCCAATTCATGCCTGCTATTTTGGGTGTTTTTAAAAAATAATTTTAGTCAGGCATGTTGGCACATGCCTGAAATCCCAGTGGCTCGGGAGTCTGAGGCAGGAGGATTGCAAATTCAAAGCCAGCCTCAGCAAAAGTGAGGTGCTAAGCAACTCAGTGAGACTCTGTCTCTAAATAAAATACAAAATAGATCTGGGTATGTGGCTCAGTGGTAGAGTGTCCCTGAGTTCAATCCCTAGTACTAATATGTATATATGTTAAATTGTCTTTTCTTATGACATTGCTCTTAAGTAAAGACAAATCACATAAAATTTCCTTAGTTTGCCATGTGATTCTATAGGTAATTCCTTTAAACATAACTATTTGCTTCCAGGACATTTTTATTTAATTGACTAGCCCTAAATCCTTACTAATGTTAGCTTAAATATAGAAAACTTTTTTCAGCTGGAAGTTCCTGGTGAAGGCAATTAGTCCAATCAACTGACCTGATTTAATTTCTAGAAGAATACTATTTCAATGGTAAATTCACACTATGTGATAGCACAGCCTCCTTTGTAATTTTTAGATTTTCTTTTGAAATCTAAGCCATAAACTGAGATATTCAAATAAGGACTCTCCATGGGATATTTTAAAGAGTTTTTTAATGTCATGGATGCATTGAAATAAAGGTAAGCAATTACTGGCTTGTTTTCCTGCAGGGTAAGGAAAGAGAGTGGCTGTGTTTAAAACAATAATGGATGGTGATATCCAGCAAGGACATTACGAAGAAGAAACACTGGATCATAGGAGGGAGGACAAACTAATGCAGAAGTTGTGTATCCAGTCAATAGAAGATTCCAGAGAGCATACAGCACCAGGAAGTTTAGTAGAAATCATCAAACAAAAATATCTGAAGCCTTCACCAGTATGTTAAAGCTACTATAAGATAAGGTAGATATGCCTTGTCTTTTGGATTTAATGGAAGATTAAACTAAAAAGAAGCTCTTTGATAATTCTGATTCAATGGAGTCAAAGTAACTCTAGATCCTAGTAAATTTTATTTTTCATGAACAAAAAGGGAGAAAAGATTTTGTAATCCAAAGTACTGCAAACAAATATTTGCTGATAATATGAAGCATTTTTTGAGTTTAGTCTTAAGTATATTTTAACGTGAAAAAAACCTAAACATTAAAATATATCCATTATGCTTTGATAATATATGTATATTTGCATATTATAATATTTTGATAGTAATTAAAATTTGGAAATTTCTAGAAAACCTAATTGTCATATTTTCTAATGAGAGGAATGGGGGATATTTTCTGTTATCCAATGACCAGTTAGGGCAACTATAGATTATATAGGCATATAGGCATTATAAAATACATATTATTTAGGCTTTTGGGCCTAAATTTGGAGAAGCCAACAATAATTGTTGACAGGATGTGGCATAATTACATAGATAAAACATATACAGCCATTATAACAGCACTGCATAATAAACACAATAATCAAGAGAAATAATATTTTTAAAAAGAAATACAGATGCTTCTTGACTAAAAATGTGGTTATGTCCCAATAAATCCATTAGAAGTTGAAAATATCATAAGCTGAGACTGCATTTAGTGCACCTAACTTAAGAAACACCAAACATTAGTAACATGATATTTGGTAGATCTGGGGTTGTTCATTGTGATTATGGATTGGAAACTATCCACCATCACTAGAGAATATTGTACAGAATTTTACTAACCCTCAAAAAAGTTCAAAATTCAAAGTTTATTTTGTTTTTATAAGTAATATCACCAAAGGCATTTGCATGTTTCTTAATTTTAGCATTTGAATAAATATAGTGAATTTAGTAACCAGTGTTGCATATCTATTTCTATGTAGAATGTATACTGTCACCTAAAAATTATGGCTTAATATAGTATAAAATAAAATATTAAAAAATCAACCATTAACATTTTACTAGGAGACACATGCACACACACACATACACATATGTAATCTATGCATAAATTTTACAAGGTTACAGACAACTGATAATTTATTTGACTCATAAACTCATTACCTGAACTGCAGGCAACATAATTCTAAATTATGAGATATTTATCCCTAACCTATTCAAAGCAAATATTGTGCTGACATTTTTAAACACAATAACTTAAATTTTAAAAGACATGTTGAATCATCCCCAAAGCTCTTCTTCTGTATTGAGATCCTTCTTCTTCTTTTTTTCTTGTACCCAGTAATGACACTCATGAAGGCTTTTGTACAAAGATATTTTTTCAGAGTCACCAAAAGTAACAACAGAGTAGTAGTCCATCCCTGTAATCCTACCCATTTGGGAGGCTGAGGAAGGAGGATACTAAATTCCAGGCCACAGACTCTATCTCAATATAATATAATATAAAAATGACTGGGAATGAGGCTCAATGGTAAAATTTTTCCCTGGCTTACACAGGGCCTGAGTTTGAGACCCAGTGCAGAAGGAAAAAAAAAAAAAAGGAAGAAGACAAAAAAGTTTTAATAATTATTCTTTATCTAAATTAGACACTTGCCTGCCTTTTTTATTTACATATTCCTAGACTGTAAACATACTGCACAATTTTATCAATCTAAAAAGTTGCAAACAAAGAAAATGATGTGAGATGGAGCTAACTTCAAACATATATGAAGGCATCACTATAAAAAGCAAACAGCCTTTCTCCTGCCAGAAGAAGGCACAAAAAAATGTTTAAATATAGAAAGAAAAAAAAAAAAAACAACATGAAATTTAAATACATACAAAATGAAAACATTGTGGTTGAAATAATATGAATCCTTGAAAAATACTACTGGAAGTATGATTAACAAACAGGTATTCATTAATTCCCAAAGTAGGAACTAAAAAGGGAGCATCTAATGTGCTAAAAAAATGGTTTTCCTCCTGAGGAGCTCTCTGTGTTTATTTTAAATGGTTTTCAATAAAACAATTTTGCTCATCTTAAAACTCAACCATTTAGCCATTGCAGTTTGAAAATGTCTCCATGAATTTGGGCCAATTTGAGAAATAAACATGCAATTAAAAGAATAGTAATAGTACTTAAGAAAAAGATGATTGTTCTGGAATAGACATCCATTTACTTTAAAAAGGCAACATAGGAATTGAAATGGTGTCCAAGAAAAATGTTTCTGCAAATTTGCATCTTCAGAACTAAACCAATGTCAAGTCAACAAACCTGATTATACACTGAAAACACCAAATGAAATATTCAGAGCCATAAAGGCAAGATTAAAAAATCTATTTTTTTTCAAAATTTCAAATAGCAGAAGACAGTGTTTTTCAGAGACTTCAGTTTGAGGATCATTTATGAACTATTTACCACCCAAAGTGGTTGAAGGAAGTTAATCAATCCTAAACTTCAAACTTCTCATTTTACAAATTAGAAACAAGATAAGAAAAAGACACTCAAAACATAGGTAAACAAACCATAGAGACAAATGTTAGAGGATTGGGGGGAAAATCTTTTAAAAATAAAGGAGATCACAAAATAAAAGTCTGAGAAACTATGTCCTGGGAATCAAAATAAATCCAAAATATTAATGCTTAATTCAGCATAAGTGTAACATTCAATTTGGGAAGAAACACAAGGATTGGAGATATATACATTGTTATTGCTTTTGGTATGTAGCAATGAGACTTTTATTTGACATTTGATTTTTCTTCTTCTTTTTTTTAATTTGAGAAAGGGTCTTGCTACATTGCCCAGACTGGTCTCAAATTTCTGGGCTTAATTCATCCACTGCATCAGCTTCCTGAGTAGCTGGAACTACACACATATACCTCCAAGGCCAAATCAAAATGCATCAGAGACATTTCTATGCTCAGATAAAATTGAATTTTCATTTAAAAAGGAGAGGCTGTCCATCATGGGAATTGATACTGTTTCTCATTAAGGAGACTAATTATGGGGTTTGTGCTTGCATTAGGTAATTCCCATAGTCTTGTGGAACTAGGAGTTTACTACATACTGGATGTTGCCAGGAACCAGAGAGAATTCTAAATTTTAATCAAGAATCAGAAGAGTTAAAGTTGTTGTGGTAAAGAAGCAGAAACTTCTCGTATTGGCCAGTTTGGTGATTATTGTACTTTGCACAATGTTCTTGTATTCCTCTATCATACAAGATTATAGGGTGGTCTTCCTCCATTCTGCTGATAGTTATTACTCTAATATTAATGTTCTAGATTTCTGTGAAATGGTTTTGTGTTCAACTGGATAATCCAGGAATAATCTGTCGTAACCAGGCAAATTCCCAGATGTCAGATGTTGCTTTTCTCTTTAAAAATTATTTTAAGTTTTAATACTGAGAAATACATGATCAATATTTTTGAATAATTTTATCAGCTGAATCTAACAGTAATTTTTCATCATTAAATTATTTTAAAAGACTGTCATGAGTATATTAGATTGCAATGGGACTTTTACCTCCATTTTTTATAACAATAATTTAATACAATATAAAGTACAAAGTAGAGTATAATGGTGATTGTTAGGGGCTGGATGAGGAGTACTTGGGGAAAGAGATTTTCATTAAAGAAAAAAAGGTTTCAATTAGGAAGAATAGGGTGAAGTGATCTGTCTCAGAGAATGGTAAATAGAAGAAGTAGCAACATATTCTATGTTTCAAAGTTGCTAAGAATATAGCCAGAAAATGATAAATTTGCAATTTCCTTTTGTAGATTGTGGAAAATATATAGGATCTTAGAAAACAGAAAATTATGTCTTATTTATAACAGTTACAGGTGTGGGGGGTTTCCTTCAATTAAAGTATCTGGCATCAAACAGGTTAAGAGACATATGACAATAGGCGGTAAATTTGAAAAAGTTCTGTAGGTCACTTCTCAGCAATGCATAAATGTTGATTTTTTTAAGTTAAATTCATGTACATGGAGAACAATAGGCAGAACAATGTCATCTATGATTTTTAAGTGAAGTAAGCTAGACACAGAAAGACAAGTAACACATATTCTTTCTCAAATGTGGAAACTGAAAAAGGAAGGAATGAAGGGAGGGAAGAAAAAAAAGTCCACCTGAAAGTACTGAGAAGAGTGGGGAGGGGCAAGGCTAGAAAAGCCAATGGTTATCACCAGTGTACAAAGTGCGCGTGTATGGAAAGATCACAATGAATCCCATTAATTCATGCAATTAATATATATTAATAACAATAAGTCAAAATGTATACGGCTATCCTGATTTTATCTTATTATATGTTGAGTGTATCCCATATTTTCCTATAAAGTATTACATATATTCCCTATGAAAATAACTGGAGTTTACTCTTTCATTTAAAAAGTTTATGTAACTTTTATAAAATATCCCAAACGTAGTTTTTAATGTTTAAACTTTTGTACTTTCCTGTCTCTCTTCAGTCACCTACAAATTAATAAACCACTACATGTCTTAAAGCTCAGACTGCTTGTAATGTTCAGAAAACAGATTTCTATTCTTAATTATCATAAAAACCCTTGTGTTGGTGGTAGATTTCCCTAGAGAACTTTGCTTAATTGACCTTTTAAAATTTCAGGCTTAATAATACTTTCTTCAAAAATTAAATTGTCTCCGATCATAGAGCTAGAAGAGACCTTAAAGTTCATCTAATTCTTGTTTTTCCTTTCATGGATGGATTTAATTTACTTTTGCAAGGTTACATGGCTAATAAATGCAAAGTAAGGACCAGAATTCATGCCTTGTCATTCTCAGAACACAGTATTTTCTGTTTATTTCTCTCCCACACCCTCCAAACTTTTCTTGCGGGTTTCCGTGTGTGCGTGTATGCAAGTGTGTTTTTGGAAATTAATCAACTTCAATAGAAGTCAGTGTCTTTTCATTTGCAGCATATTTCTTTCCTGACTTCTTTTCAAACTAGTAGTTGGAAGGAATACATGAAATCCAAATATATTTTAGCATGTTTGGCTCAAAAAACATCACTTATCTTTCTCTCTAATTAAGATAAAAGCTATAATCACTAACCCTTCCTTTAGGATCCTTCTAGTTTTCTGGTCCTTGCCCCTAATTCCAGGCTCCTCTAATATTTTTGTCCTCAGTCACATCTTTCCAGGTTCACTAAACTTTTCATCTTCAAAGGTGTCAAGTTCTATTCTATTCTCTATTTGTATTGTCTTCCTCAACCCACCACCATTCTGTACCTAAATAAATGGGTTGTTTTAGATACGAGGCTCCCCCAAAGCACATGTGAGACAATGCAAGAATGTTCAGATGTGAAATGATGAGAGAATGAGAGGTGTGACTTAATCAGTGGATTAATACACTGATATGAATGAACTGGGTGGTAACTGTAGGAAGGTAAGGTGTGGTTGGAGGAGGTGAGTCAGTGGGAGTGTGCCTTTGGGGTTTATATTGTATTCCTTGTGAATTAAGCTCTCTTTCCACTTCCTGATGGTTATGTTCTGACCATCTGTCCTCCTCATACCTTTCTGCCATGATGTTCTGCCTCACCTTTGGGCCAGACCAATGGAGTCAACTATCTATGGACTAAGACCTCTGAAACCTTGAACACTAAATAAACTTTCCCTCTGCTACATTGTTCTTGTCAGATCCTTTTAGTCACAGCAAGGAATAGTTGTCTAAAACAATAACTATTTTTTCCTTCACTTATTCATTTATTAATTTATTGAATACTTGAGTCATTCTGTGCTAGTGTAAGACATTGGGGATAATGGGGTGAATGAAATTAACAAAATTTCTGCCACAGAACATTTATTCTCTGCTGGAAGTGTTGGTGAACATTCTGCTGTGTATGGTTTTCTATGGTTAGTAAATCATGGCATATAATTGTACGAAAGGAGCATGTATCATAATGTCTGTCTCTTAGCATATTTTCAATTATTTTTCTGCTATAGTGGCAAAACTGTGTTACATTTTCTTTTTTTTGTCTATTTTTGGACAATGTACATAGTATTAAATTCAGTTTAGCACAATGACTTCTTCTCATTTTATTTTATATCACCAGTGCTCATTTAATTTCTATTTCTTCCTATAACATTTAAAATGTAGCTTTAGATGATGTTATTTGGTATGGTGGTATACCCCTGTAGTCCCAGCAATATGGGAGAATTGCAAATTTGAGGCCAGGCTCAACAATTTAGCAAGATACAGTCTCAAAATTAAAAAAATAAAAAATAAAAAGGATTGAGGATACAGCTATAAGGTAAGGCACTCTTGGGTTTAATCCTCAGTACCAAAAAAAAAAAAAAAGGTTTATTTTGATTTTTCTTCTCTTGCATTTGTTTTTTTTTTTTGTGTGTGTGTGTGTGTTATCTTGTGGTGTTCAATAATATTAGCCATAATATGCAATTTTTATGTCATTTTTGTTTTCTATTTTTTTAAAAAATTCCCTTGACAATAACAAGTAAAATATCATAGATACATCTGAAGGTTACCATATTTTCTTTCTTATTTTGAACAATAATGAATATCATAATTATAGATTATGAATTGTTTATGTCCAGCATTTTAAATCTTTGGAAGTATATAAATGTGAATATTTTTGTTCAGACCCAGTTCAAGAAATCTTCTGAAAAAAATCATATGACTTGGATAGATAAAAGCCAGTTCAGACAGCCTTTAATGTTGCAGTTTTTCTTTAACGAATTTCAGCATCCCCCATAGTTAGAGGTACCTCAGGACAATAGATTATTTTTTTATCTATAGCCTTATTCCCCTTGACAATGAAAGGAAGTTTCAATACAAAACTAGTACTTTGTTTATTAGCAAGTATAAGTAGAATTTACTTTGTTGGCATGGGGAAATCAAAGGTGTTGTGTCAGTGAGGATTTTCCAGAGAAACAGAAACAGATACCTTCTTTCTGTCTCTGTGACTATGTGTCTATGTTTATATTTGCCTATCTACCTGTCAGTCTATGTAAAACATGCACAGAGAACAGCAAGCCTGAAATCCGTAAGACAGAAAACTGAAAACACTAGTAGTATTTCTGTGTTACATGTTACATCTTAAGGCAATACTTTTTCTTATTGAAGAAAACTCAGTTTTTACCTTTAAGGCCTTTAACTAATTGGATGATCCTATCTGCATTATTGAAATTAACTTTTAACTTTTATAGATCAATTGATTACAAATGTTAATCCTATCTTACAGTACCATTCAGACTAGTGTTTGGCCAAGCAACTGGCTAATCCAGTAACACCCAAAATTAATCATCACAGATGCAAACAGCTTCCAAAATGCTTAGCTTGAGGCACATGAAATCAATAATTTATAGCTGGATAATATCTAGTAGTAGTCACATAATCAAGAACCTTCTGTAATTCGTGACTAAGTTCGTCAAGGATATGTACCTGTTAAATCAGTGAAGGTGTAGTCAGAAAGAGAGAAAACATAATTATGTTTTAAGAAGAGAAAGTTCAATGTAAGAACGTGGAAATGCATATGTTAGAAATGGTAGAACAATAAAATGAGCACAGAATGGGACTACAGCAGAAGAAAGAAGAAGAGGTGCTCACTGAGATATGTGATTATAAAGATCAGCTATCTTTAACTATTATCACTTGAGTAGTGGTAGAACAAATTGCAGAGGGTAATACCAGAGACCTGATATGTACTTGCTACTGAACCACTGAGTATTCTTTGGTGGGGCTAAAACAATAGAGGAGGTGTCCTGAAATAGCAGGTAGAAACAAAGTAGGAACTCAGCCCCTTCCAGAGATGTAAACAAGAAGCAGAGGAAGAGAGAGCTAAAGAATATCTTTTGTGGGGGGCATGGTGCTGTACACCTATAATCCTAGCAGCTTGGGAGGCTGAGGCGGGAGGATTGTGAGTTCAAAGCCAGACTGAACAATGTAGCAAGACCCTAAGCAATTTAGTAAGACCCTGTCTCTAAAAAATATGTATAAAAAAAAGGCTGGGGATGTGGCTTAGTGGTTAAGGGTCCCTGGGTTCAATTACCGGAACCCAAAAACAAAACAAACAAAAAAATACATATAAATATTTTCTTCATCTGCTCATCATTTTGACAGCCTTTATCATCCAAACACATTATTTCCTTATGGGAAAACTTATCAAGGAGTTCTGAAAGCATCATTTGTAGATGTTTAGCTCTGATAATTCAGAAAGCACAAATGTGTGGCTGATGCATTAGTGGAACTTAATTGGAACACCAGAAATACAATTTTGAATATGAAGACATATAAAGGTCTTTCAGTCTTTATGGGAATGACTTGAAGATATTTATAGGAAAAATCACAGATTTCATCAGTGAAATCTAATTTTGACTTTCATTGTGTTAAAGATACAGATAGCTAAAGTTTTGCTGCCTCTGATACATGATCATCAAACCCTGTGAAGTTGTGTTCCTTATTAGGGAACAGACTATCTGAAAGGCTTTCATTAAAATTCACATACATTTATACACATTGCCTGAACTGAAGTATTCTAAAATAATTGAGAAAATACTTATCATTATGAAACTGTTTTCTATTTAGAACCATTTTTAAGTTTGCTACTTTATCATAGGTGTAAGAATGTAATTATATAGCATAGCCAATGGTATCTCTTTAACAGATTATTATTTGTAAGACTTCAATATATTTTTCTACTACTTTACCAATATTTCACCAGCCTTCTCCTCCTGAGAGAATTTAAAGACAAATACCTCATGTCTACTCTAGAATATTTATTTAAATTACAGTGTGACAAATTTTCAGATCCCAAATGTGATATCTGCATTAAAGCTAGCAATATCATATCAATGATAAAATATATCATTGTTAAGTGACTTCCTATCTCTGGTGAAATATTCAGCTTCATGCTGCAAAATCTATGAACATTGATGTGTATTATTATCCAGTGGAATATTAATGGTAATATCACTCTTTTTTGACATTCCATATTCTTAGGATAGAGGAAAGAGTCAATAAAGGAAAATATGAAGGACTTATGTGTCTAGACATGTTCATTCATGACTTGAATCCAAAACCAAATTTAGTTTAGACTGAATTTAGAACTCCTGGCATATTTATGTCCCTAGCTTGATGTTCTAGAAAACCTTCAAGTAAAAGTCTGAGTTTAGTTGTTTGTGGAAGTGGCCATTTCCAGCATTTAATTAAAAATAGTAGCCTATTTATATTAGCAATGTGCTCTGAAGAATAAAGAGAAATGCATGATTGCTAATAGAAAAGTAGGATACATAAGGACCATAAAACACAGAAGAAATTGTACATTCTCTCCCACCCTCTCTGAATCACTTTTATTTTTATTCTTCTTGTGGGGAAGGATTAAAGCCAGAATTTTAGGGAATCTCCATGAGGTGCTTTTTTTGTTACTGTAAAGCCCAGATGGAAGATGCAGTACCAAAACTGAGGAAGGGCCATTAGACCTCTATATAGACCTCTAATCTGAATAAAACAGGGAAAATTGTGGTACTCTGACCTGGTTGTTGTGGCTTCCTTCAGTTTTTGATGATGTCTTTCATACAAGACACTGACTCTGTAGGCAGTTTATAGTCTCCTAGTTCAGAGAGCAAAATGGAAGACTATGCACAATTTGCACAAAAAATTTGCACTCACACACACACACAAAAAAAAAAATTGCACAAAAGCCTTTGGAAGACACCCAGTATTGGGTATGATGGTGATAGGAATATAATAATGACATCAAAATTAGTGGTACTTCGTTTTTCCTACTTGGACATAAACCCAAATGAATGGACTTTCCTCTCATGAATGGATAGTAGATACCAATTATAGCAATTCTAAGACCTGTATGTCAAACTTTTTGTTTATTGCTGTGTTCCAAAACAGGGTAGTTTCACTGTACCATAATTTGTGCACAGAGTGTCTCCTACTTGAGTCAAAACCTACTAAATTAATTTATCCTAGACTATACTTGTAGAAAAAGTATAGAATTAGAAATTCGCTGTAAGGCCTCTCTAATAAAACAAAAATGAAACAAAACAAAACAACAACAACAACAAAAAACCATCATGACGTGCAATGAGGCAAGAAATAAACAATAGTCATTGGAGAAATTAGTTAATCATGCCACAAACGTATAATAGGATTTTTATTTCTAACCAATTTACAAATCAAATTACCCAATTAACAACTTCTGTAGGAAGATATTAAACTATTTTTGGAACAACTGTAAAAATGTTTAAGGAAAATCTACGCTTTAAAGCAATTTAGCAAGAAATGCTGTTCTTTTCAAGCATACAAATGTGGTATTTTGTTAGAATCTTCCTTGTTTCCTAAACTACTTATAAGACTTTTTAAGACAGTTTAATAAGAAATACTATCTTTTCCTGGTATACAAATGTGGGCTCTTGCTGCAAACTTTCTTATTTTTCAAGATAATCTACAAGAAATTACTTTGTGGAACTTTAAGATTGATGTTAATAAAAATTATCAACAATACAGATTTTACCTAAAATAACATTTTTTCTCCTATTTTAGAACTCCAAGCCTTAAGAGAGAGAATATAAATACAAATCCATTAAACTGACTAAGAGTGCCTAGGGAACTATACCTTGGAAGAGAATCTTTTTTGGATGAAATTAGGTAAAAGTGATTTTATTCCTCCAAAAACTCTTAGAAGCATTTTTGTGTTTGTGCATTCATGTGTAAGGTAAGTGTGCATGTTTGTATGTATTATCATTTGAATTTAAAAGTAAGAGACCAAAAGAGGAAGGCATTTGCATTTATTGACATCCCATCATGTCCCAGATACTGTGATAGATGCTTTACCTATATTAGCTCCTTTTTTTTAGTTGTAGTTGGACACAATACCTTTATTTTATTTATTTCTTTTTATGTGGTACTCTGTAATGAACCCGGCATTTTGCATGTGCTAGGCAAGCACTCTACCACTGAGCCACAACCCCATCCCCATCTCCTTTAATTTTAAAGGACTGTGCAAAAGAGGAATGGTATGATCTCTGTCAGTGGGCCAGAAGAACAAGAATCAGTGGTTATAATATTGTCAAAAATGTGTATCACCCTTTTTTAAAGTTCATGAAATAGAATTATTAGTATCCATGCTTTGACTTTAAACAAGCCCACATTAGACAAAATTTTGTATTCAAGGAGGGATTGCTGTGAAACAGGCTATCTCCTTCATATCTTACAGGAATCTAAATTCTTCCAAAGTGTTTTAAAGGCAATTTGGAAACAGTATCTCATGTATAACACTATGCACATTTTAATATAATCATCATTTTTCCTAGTAATAATTAAAAGGAAATAATACAAACCAGATAACTGATTATAGCAGTTCAATTCACAATAGCTGAATTATGGAACCAGACTAGGTGTCCTTCAACAGATGAATGGATTAAAAAAAATGTGGTATATAGATAAACAATGGAATATTATTCTTCCATAAAGAGAAATGAAATTATGGCATTTGCTGATATATGGATGGAACTGGAGACTATCATACTAAGTAAAATAAGTCAATCAAAAAAAAAAAAGGCTGAATGTTCTCTCTGATATATGGATGCTAACTTACAATAAGCGGGGGTACGAAAAATAAGAGTACTTTGGATTAGACAAAGGGGAATGAAGGGAAGAGAAGAGGATTGGGAGTAAGAAAATTAGTAGAATAAATTGGAAATTACTTTCCTATTATCATATATGTTCACATGTGAATGTATGATCAGTGTAATTCTGTATGATATACAACATGAAGAGTGGGAAGTTGTACTCCTTACGTGTCTAACATGTCAAAATATATTCTACTGCCATATATATATATATATATATATATATATATATATATATATATATACACACACACACACATTCCTGTTAATGACCCAATCATCTCCTGAAGGCTCCAACTTCCAGCACTGCTGCCACATTGGGACCAAGACCCAACACAGGTTTTTTTGGGGGACATTAGTATTCTAAACATACTGCTTGTATAAGTGGACTATTTTCTGGATTTCTTATTCTGTTTCACTAATGTGTGTCTATTTTTATTTTATAACCACACTACTTTGATTAGCTTTGTAATTTAAAATTAGAAATTGTAATTCCTCCAAGTATGTTCTTTTTACTCAAGATTGCTTTAGTTATTTGTGGTTCTTTGTAGTTCCATGCAAATTTTAGGATTATTCTCTACTTGTGTGAAAAATGTCACTGGAATTTTGGTAGGGATTGCATTAAATTAATAGATCATTTGGGTAATATGAATATTTTGACAATATTAATTCTTTTGTATTTATTTATGTCTTTGTCAGTTTCTTTCATCATTATTTTATAGTTTTCAGTATACAACTGTTTTACCTTCTTGGTTAAATTTATTGGTAGATATTTTATTCTTTTTCTTGCTATATTGTAAATGGAATTGTCTTCTGATTTCTCTTTTGATGGTTAATTGGAACTGTATTGAAACTCAACTAATTTTTGTTTGTTGATTTTATAATCTGAATTTTACTGAACTTGTTTATTCATTTTAAGTATTTTTTATGAGCTCATTAATGTTTTCACTATATAAAATCATGTCTTCCTCATATAGACAATTTAAATTTTTCCCTTCTTATTCAACCCTTTTTAGTTTCTTTGTTTGGGTCTAATTGATCTGGCTAGGATTTCTAGTACTATTCAAGGGGTAAGAATTATTATACTCCTCTTCTTAATGATCATCACTGAACCTGATATCAGTTGAAGGTTTGTCATATATTCTTTAAATAAGGGGTATTTGAGTGGGGAAGATTTCCTAATTACTCTTTCAATTGATTCATCACTGATCTTGTGTTTTACTCTCTTGGGATGTTTTAATTATTGCTTTACCCTCCTTTGGTTCTGTCTAGGTTTCTTATTTCTTCATGTTTCAGATTCGGTGGGTTGTATGTTTCTAGGAATTCATCACTTTCTTCAATATTGTCCATTTCCTTTGTATAATTGTTGATTTTGTAATAGGCCCTAATGATCTTTTGCATGATATTAATCCTAATGTTAACTCTTTGAATTCTAATTTTATTGAGTCTTTTTTTCTTAGTCTACCTAGGTTTTGTCAATTTTGTTTTTCTTTTCACACACAAAAAAAGGAAGTCGTAGTTCTTGATCTTCTTTCTTATTTTCCTAAGCAGCAACATCAGTTGAGTTTATGAAAGAAGTTTTTTTTTCTGCTCTGATTTTAGTTATTTCCTTCCTTCTACTAATTTTGAATTTAGTTTATTCTGCTTAGAACCACATTTGCTGCATTCTTCAAATTTCATGCACTGTAATTCTCTTTCCATTGTTCACAGATTTTTTTTCATTTTCATTTTGATTTCTTCTTCAACCTTTTGTTTTTCTGAACCATTTTGTCTAATTTTCATATATTTGTTAATTTTCAAATTTTCTTATTTTGTTCGTATTTAGTTCCATACCATGGTGATCAGAAAAGAGGCTTGATATTATTCCAGTCTTCTTAATTTAAGATTAGGTTTTTGATCAATATACGATCTATCCTAAAAATATTTGACTTGCACCTGAGAAGAAAATGTTCTGTTGCTGTTGAATGACACATTCTTCATTTAACTATTAGGTAAGTTTTTAGGTATTCAAGTCAAACATTTCCTTATTGATTTTGTATCTTGAATCTGAAACTATTGAAGCCCCCTGTTATTATTATATTGCTGAATTAAAAGAAAAAAATGTTTTCCCCCTCAAAAAGAAACTCTGTAATCCCAGCAGCTCGGGAGGCTAAAAAAAAAACAACAGGATTGCAAGTTCAAAACCAGACTCAGCAATGGTGAGGCACTAAGCAACTCAGTGAGACCCTTCTTTAAGTAAAATACAAAATAGAGCTGAGGATGTGGCTCCGTGATTCAGTTACCCTGAGTTCAATCCCCTGTACCCCCTCCCCCCAAAACAACTCAGTAACAAGTATGCTAAGTGTTGCTTATACATGGAAGAGAAGAAAATCAAGGCATAAATACAATTTCTAGGAGATAGTTTGGAGCTTCATAAACTCAACTGATGTTGCTGCTCCTGGCATGTCATTTTACTGTTTTATGTGTAATCAAACTGGGCATTGAAAATGTTTCTAAAATGTTTAACCAATTAAATGCTGTTTACAATGAATTTGGTCATTATATAGGCAAAATGTATTCATTGATTTTATTTTATCCAAAGTTCTGATTCCCTACTTTATTTCTCACTGTTATTTAGCACATGTCCTTACTACAGAAAGGCAAAAGCCCAGTTTTAACTTTAATCTTTCATGCTCGCTTTAAAATACAAATCATTATTTCTGCAATTGCCTATGCTGCGATGTCTTTATCCTATCCCTCTGTATATCAGATTACATACTTAGGAATCAGCTTCTGTAAAGATTCTGTCTACTGATTTTTTCTAGACCCATACAGACTGACATTATTATATCATTTCCTGAACCCTATGCTATTCTTTTGAATTCTGTCATGCCTATATATAATAGTAGACACATATCTCTAATTGGTCTTAAACACAAAGACAGGAAGCACTGCATCTAGTTTGTAAAATAAGTCCACATGCTTAGAAAAGCCTAGATTGTACACTTGAAGGGGCTCAGGAAATGCATGTATGATAAATGGATATTCAAACAATAGAGGGATATTGAAATGCATTCTTTTTACTTTGTCATTTATGAATATAGAGATGGCTTAGGTTTCGTCTAATTCTGAATGCACCATTGCCACTGGGACTAGTGCATTCTAATTCCCATGCTTAGGACATTTAATATTTTGTCTCCTAAATGAATATAACATTTCACTACACAGGTATCATTAGAATATTTTTAACTTAAATAAAAAGAATATTTTATTTTTGAATTTTAAAAGGTCATTTTCCTTAACTAAATAAACCTCGTTCTGTTCAAGTAATGTTAATTCCAGCTCCTTCTCCTGGAAATTAAATTAATTGAAGCACTGTTCTTTTTAATATATGATAGGCTTGAAATAAATGAATACAACTTCACTGCAGCTGGGGAAAAAATCTATAAATGAATTTGTGACAGCTTTCCCAGCCAAATATAGCTGTATGTCTTTGAAAATTTTAGGGGAGATTAAAACTTTGTCATTTTAGTGCATCACTCAATTTAACATGTAGAATAATGTTCTCTGGTGAATGATGCAGGATAATGATATAATAACTGGAAAGATGTAATGACAATGCCTAGGATAGAAACTCTCTTTGTTTGAATTAGTTCTTTTTTCCTTTTTAAAATGCAAGGGGCTTATTATAAACAGAGGCTTCTGAATATTTTTCTGTGATAACTAGCTAATAAAAGTAAAGCTCCATCTGCTATGTGAGGATACTTCTTATGAAAAGTTAAAGACCCCTTCTCTGCTGATACATGTTCAATAATGGAAATAACTTATTAATTTTACAATTATCAATGAAGCTAAACTAGATACTGCATTTACCTGAATGTGTCCATAAATTAAATATCAGAAGTTGAAATAAATGAATTTTGAATCACTAGCAAGGATATACCTTAAAATCATTTAAATTTTGAATATGTTTAAAATTTTTTGGCTGTGTATAACCTTTTCAAAAAGAAGATTCTGATTATATAAATACTAAATTTAGAATAAGGTGAAATTATCTATTTAATACACTCCTGTGATATAAATCACAGTTTTGTTTGTTTCTCACCTAATATATCTTGGGAGCTCATCCTGGGGTGTGCATAGAATGTTAGTTACTGAGTGATAGATGGAAAACTCATGAAGACTCAATATCTTCCTATTGAAAGAGAAACATTTAATTAACATCAATTCTTCACAAAGTCACAAAATTCAAATTGTTGCTGACCAATGAAGGTACAGTTTGAAAATGCATTTCATGTGTGGAGAAGCAAGGTTCCTTTTCTTCTTCTTATCTTTACAAAGCTCTTTGTCCTTCTATACTCTCACAGTCATTCCATAGGAAATTGTATTATAGTTCTCTTGCTGAATTGCTCATCAATTCCTCTCCTCTCCTCTCCCGTTTCAATATCCACAGATTTTTGCATTTCACCGATACTCTAAAACTTGACTGAATATAAATAGTCTGTATCAAAAACTAAGAGTGAGTTTTCCTGAAAGATCAAAGTGAGACACAGATGATTACTGGGTTCCTATGTCTTCAGGGACACAAAATGTTTTTGACACTTTTTACTGCAGAGGAAAATGATCTGAAGAATACACTATCAGATTTTACTTCTATAATGTACTTTACCTGTGACAACAGCAAAGGATCCTAGAGAGACTGTAGTTGAACCACAGTGTGAGTCTACTTATGCCTTTCACTTTGAGAATAATGGTGTATGATGGTAATTTATGCTTCCCACTAATACAGTGTAGGAGATATATATATATATATATATAATATTAAAGCCTAATTGATATGAGACCAGTATTGAGATTCAGAAAACTGTAAATGAACAAAAAGCGTGTATAATAAAAATAAGAAAATAGAAACATTAAATTTAAGAAAACTTGAATAAAATTTAGTCCAAATTATTCCAAGTGCAACTTAAGTGGGTAAAGTAGGTAAATTCTTACAAAAGCATCCAGACCTACACTGGTGAAAGAAAATAGTGGTGGAAAACTGCAGGAAAGTATAACTGTCTAATGTTTGCTTATGAATATGTGAGCTATTATGAGAAATGTGTCCGGCACAAAAAAGCTATTTGTGAATGAGTGGTGTGTGTGTATGTGTGTGTGTGTGTGTGTGTGTGTGTAAGTCATGAGACAAACTCCTATACAGCAGTTTCCTTTGAAAATAACAATCTTGTTGATTATAATATTTAGAAGTCTTATCTTGGAGAAGGGAGGAACTAGAATAATACAGAACATTCTTCCTCTTTATAATTCTAAGTGACAGAATATTCAAAATCTCTTGTAATTCATAAGAATTCACAGTAGAAGGCATCTTATAAATAAGATCAAATGATAAGAAAATGGTTGATGATGAAAAGATATTAGAAAACTTGAGAATCTTATGATACCCAAAGATGCAGCTGGTAACTCTCTAGAACGTTGCTGTAAACTCTCATTACCACAGCTTGATGACAATTGTTCAAGCTCTCAACAGCTGTTTGGATTGCCAGAGCAGCTGTTACCTGCAAAAGATTATTTGTAGAGATTAGTCTCCTGTAGTCTATCTAATAGTGCTATTAAAAAGGGACACATACATGAAGTAGAACTGATACTAAGTTAGGTCTGAGGTATCAATTGAACATTGCTGTTTTATGAGAATGAGAGTTTTTCTTTCTTAGACATGTCTTTCTCAAGCCACCAAAATGATTTCTGTAGTCCATTGTTTGCTTCCTAAAAAGGAAAATAACTTTGGCAATGTTTTAACAGTAATTTGGTAGTCTTATATATATATATATATATATATATATATATATATATATAAAAATTGTCTCAATTATGTCATATCTTACTTTATAACTTTTACAGCTCAACACATTTTTTTTTTAGATTTATAAAAGAAAAATTCTGGCAAAATTATTATTAGCTAGGGTTTCAGAAATATTTGTCAATTCTTTAGTTAATTTTTAAATTTTAACCACTGAACAGATGATAACAGTCTGCTAAAAATTCACTGGCCCTCTTCTACCTGTCATGGAACTCTATCTTGAAAAGACTGCAAAAGGCTAATTGTATCCGATAAACAATATTTTTAATTTAGATTCTGTTAGATATTGAATTTATTTGAATAACCCTAATGAAGTTCAAAACACTTCAGGCAGTATTATTAGTTACATAATACTCCCAAGGATTATAGTACATCTTTGAAAAATAATTATACATAAAAATGTTGACAAAAATACTTACCTAAAAATAGATGTTCTTGAAATTCTACAGATGTAAATTAAAAATCTGCTACTGCAAATAATACTTTAGACTTTTCTAAAAAAACGTATTTATTTTTTAATTGTAGTTGGGCACAATACCTTTATTTATTTATTTTTATGTGGTGCTGAGGATCAGACCCAGGGTCTTGCACATGATAGGCGAGCACTCTATTGCTGAGCCACAACCCCAGCCCCTCCTTTAGACTTTTTAAATTTAATTTATTTTAACTAAGACATAAAATTGTAAAACTGTACATATTAATATGGTAACATAAGCAGTTTTAATAAATGTATGTATTGCATAATGTTTAAATCAGATTAAATGTTTTAATCTTAAGCATTTGCCATTTTTTGTGAAAACAATTTATATCTTTTATTTTAGCATTTTTAAATATACAGTGCATTTTCATTATCTATGCAGTCATCCCACTTGGGCAATATAGCTCCTATCAAAATATGACTTAGTACCTATTGATCAAACCTTCCCCATCCTTCTCTCCCTGCTACACTCCTTGGCCACTGGTAACTACTATTTTATTCTCAAATTCTGTGAAACAACCTATTTTAGATTATGTTTAGAAATACTTCTGTTAGAATTAGAAATTTATTGTTCAGTCTTATATAAACAATTAAGACAAGGATCTCAATAATTTTTTTATAATCAATTGAAATCGTGCAAATTACATAATAGTAAGTGCATGAAAATGCATAGTTCATCATTAAATAGGCTTTGTTTTATGAATAAATTACCTTTCCAAGAACAAACATGAAAATCAATTGTAATAATAAAAAATCTAATATTTTAGAACTATTTTATTTAGAAGAAAATATTATTTTGTGGTTAGGAAGGTTATTAAGACAGATCATATAATTATTAATTTCTTTTTAACATATGAATTATTTTCAAAAGGGGACTCTTTTCCTTCCTACCAAATCTTTCCTCCTGTGTCATGACTCTTGGTTAATGATAATTTCATATAAATTCCACAAGCTTTACTCTTCCCCCTTTTCTCTAATTCAATGAATTATTGAATTCTTTTTATTGTACGATATAAATCATTCTCAGATGAATTATTTCTTTTCCATCTACCCTTTATTACTTTCACCCAATTTTTTCCCTTAACTCTTAAGATGCATATTTATTCAGAATATCTTATCATTATTCAATTTTTTTCACTCTACTTTTTGATTCTTGTCACTTTTTTTCTAAAACCTTCAATGGCTCCCTACCACAACCAAGATCAAGTCTAATGTTAGTGAAACCTGATATTACTTTCCTTAATTATTGTGTAATTTGCTTTACATGTGCTTATCAAGTTATTTATTCCTCAAGAGCCTTTTAAATAAAGAAAATAGTCAGATTTATTTCTGTATAATGGACAAGAAGGAAGCCAAAATACTTTCTTCCCTCACACCTCACTTCTACCTTTGGCTCCATAGTAGGGTGACTTCAGAGTCTAGTTTCTGCTTCCAGGTACATATAGTACTTGATATAACATTGGAGAATTCATTTAGACCATGCCTTAACGGGTACAGGGCTTCATCTTTGGTTTTTGTTTCAAAAGTGAACCCATGTTTCTGGTCTGATCTCAATAAATCACCTGAGTAGAAAATATGTGTAGGACACTGGATTAAATCTTCTCTTGTGTATGTTTTGACCTGGTGACTCATTTATCACTAGTGCTTTCACTCACTCAAGAAAAGAGAACTTAGGGATGGGGATGTGGCTCAAGTGGTAACGCGCTCGCCTGGCATGCGCGGGGCGCTGGGTTCAATCCTCAGCACCACATAAAATAAAATAAAGATGTTGTGTCCACCGAAAACTGAAAAATAAATAATTCTCTCTCTCTCTCTCTCTCTCTCTCTCTCTCTCTCTCTCTCTCTCTCTCTCTCTCTCTCTTTCTCTCTTCTCTTCTCTCTAAAAAAAAACAAAGAAGAGAGAACTTATTTATCATGATATGTTTACTTATTTATTCTTATGGCTTACACTTTTAAAATAAGATTCTACTTATTTGTTTGACTTTCTTAGGTTGCATAATGAGACTATCTTATGAAAATTTGAAAGTGGGATATCTTCATAGCTGACATTATCTGTTCAGATTGCATATTTAAGTTTTTCTTTCAGTTAGAAGTTACCATATTCATTTATATGTTAGAAACATATTTAGTATCTATTTAGTATAAATTTCATAGAGGAATAAATGTAAAATATTTATAGGAAGGTGGAAAAATTTATGCCCATAGCTCCTAAATCCTAGCCTATTGCATGTTAGTAGTCTTTGCGTTTTTTTGTAGATTTTTATTTCATCTATTTTTTAAGATATGATCTCATATAGTATATATTAACTTATTAATAGTATATATTTTTTCATCTGATTTCAAAAGCTTATGGATTTTATTTAAGAATTTTTTCTGTAGCACTAGAACTGATGGATTATTATAGAAATAAAAATTTTATAGTGGAAAAAGAATACTTTATAAGAAGAAATATTAAGATGACAGCAAAACATTACTAAAATTGTGGCTGAAATTCTGATTTACATAAACAGTAACCTGTTTCAAACTAAATCTGCATACTTTGGATGCTATTTTATATTTGCCAGCTGAAGTTGGCAATTCATGTGGCAATAGCGTATCTACTGATTCCAATTTTTAGGTCTGCCAAATTTTATATTATGCAATTATAGACAAAGATTAAAAAAAACTTTGGTATTTGCATCATTTCAGATTTGGTAGGAAGAAAAAGAGATAATAAATCTATAACACTTTCAAATGTCAGGTGTTAGATATTCTCTAAACATAGCTGACAAATTTCTCTCTCCTTATATTTTCATGCTGCCTGTTCAATTAAGGGGTAGAGTTGGTTTCCTATTTGCTCATGTCGCAGTTGAACATGCTCTGACAATTAAAATGGGAAGAAGTGACAGTGTGTCTGCTTAGGGTAAAGTTTCTGTGTGTGTAGCTTCCACTGGAAAACCATCTATCCTAAAGAAGGAAGAGAGACAATCTAGAGAAAAATTAAAACTCACAGACAACATCAACTGCCAGTCGTACGAATGATATCTTCTTGAATACCCCAATGTTGAATTCCAAGTTCAATGCAGACTCATGCATGGCCTTAAAATGAATTAAATGGAACAAAATTACCCAGATGTGCAATGAATAAATTATTGACCCACAGAATTATGACAACTGATGTGTAGTAATTTGAAGTCGCAAGGAAGTTCTCCATACACATAGCAAGTATTTGCATCAAGCCTATATTATCTCTGCAATTAATGAACACATTATGTTCTTGATATTCTCTTTAGTGGAAATAATGAGAAAAATAATGATAAGAAATCCAATGTTTACTTTCCCCTTTTCATTGACTTGTAATATTAGCATTCTTTAAAGTGTTTTCTTGTTTCTCTTTTACATTTTTTAAAAATAAAAATTCCTTCATTTTGCAGGATATACCCTAGTTGACTTTCTTTAACTTCTACTTGTGTTTCCAAATTAAGTTACATTCTACCCACCAACAATTATTTTCTTAATTTACCCCCTCCCCATCATTCCCTGATTCCTCTATCCTCTATGTTTAGAGATGTCAATTATTACACTTTTTTGTTTAGCTTGACTTTGATAACTCTCCCCCTGCTTAAGGAGCAAGCTCTTGTTTCTTCCATATACCAACTCAGGAATCATGTGACTACTTGATTTAAAAAAGAAAAGTGATTGATTTTTGCCCTTTCTGATGTTCTCTGTGTGCACAAATTTATACAAACAGTCAAAAACTGTAGACTGTTGCTCATATTGGATGGAAGGGGCTGTGCATGGTGGTGCATGCCTGTTCATAGAAGCTGTGCATTATGGTACAAACCTGTAATCTCAGTGGCTGAGGCAGAGGATGTCAGGTTTGAAGCCAGTCTCAGCAACTTGGTGAGCAACCTACATTGACCCTGTCTCAAAATACAATAAATAAATAAATAAATTTTAAAAAATGACCAGGGATGTGGCTGGTTAAAAGCCCATGGGTTCAATTCTTGGTGTCAATAAATAAATAAATAATCATTTACAGAAGTATAGCACACTTTCCAAAATAATTTCACTGTTCACTTTGTTAATTCTCTGTAAGTAATAACTTACTACTTTCAAATTCCATGAAGAGATTTAATTATATGACTTTGCATATATGCATACCATATATAAACTTTTTATAAACTTGAAACAAAAAGCCAAATGAATACATATTGATCTCCCACTGTATCCCTAAGAGATTTTGTTTGTCTTGTTATTTTTCATTGTGGCTTAGCTGCTGGAAAAACATTTTATGAAAATCATTTTATTATATGCAGGTAGGTGACTAATAAATAAATATATATTAGTAGCAAATAAATATATATTAGTAGCAAACAGAATGATGTATATAGAATGTCCCTTAAACAGTGAAAGAAGGATATTATAAAAAACTAATGGTAGTGTTATTGCTCTTCTGACAACTATTTTAAAAATGATAAGTTAAAGTTTTAATAAAATAAAATTAATAACAATATAGAAAAGAGGGGCTATTTTAGGAACAGATTATGGGTACATATTTATAAAACTAGAATCATTTAAGAATGACAATCCTTGGAGCAAGGGCTATAAGTTAGTGGCAGAGTGCTTGCCTCCCACATGTGAGGCACTGGGTTTTATCCTCAGTACCACATAAAAGTAAACAAATAGAATAATGGCATGCTATCCATCTACAACTACAAAAAAAAAAAAAAATCCTTCTTCTCCAGATGAAAAAACAAGTGACTAAGAGAACAAGTTAGGGTTTGTGTTCTGTGGCTGTGTGAATGTAGTATGGCTTCCATGTTCTTAGAATATCATCCAGAGATCCAATCTCCAAGTCTACTATCTGGATGCACTGGAGGTCAGTAACCAGTTGTTCATCCTTATCTCCTGTTTATCTGCTCCCTACCTACTCTTGTAATTTGTAGAACCACTTTCATTTTATAACCTAGATATTTGATTTGTTAACTGTAGAAATACGTTTATGGCTAAAATAATATGATTTTAAAGGCAGATATCTGAATCACATTTCAGAATCTCTTACATCAGAGTTTTACAGTAAAGAACCAGCAAGTGGCATTTTAAATGAGCCCCTTCAGGGATTACACGCATGAAAATTTCATAATAATTATTCTTCAGACTCCATACCGAAAAAAATTATCAATTTGTTGGCTATCCCTATGTAACAGAAAAATTAAAGGAAGGGATATGTAATACGAATATACCACAATGAACTTTGCATATATATGTATGTAATTATAATGCATTAATTAAATTAATGATAGTAGAGGGGAAATCAGTAAATAGAGCAAGTGGGTCAGGAGAAGAAAGGAGAAAAAGGGAAGATCCTAAGAAATTGTATTGACCAAATTATGTGCACTTGTGTATATGGCATATTGGATTCCACTAGTATGTGTAATTACAAAAACTTTAAAAAATTAAAAAAAATTATTAAAAATGGAATCTGTAAGGATAAGAATAACAAAATTTAATTCAATGAGGATAAAGGAAAAAAATCCTATGACTGTTTTTTATCAGATTGAAAGCTTTAGAATAAACATGCTTAATATTATCAGAAAGTTTTTATTTTTTTGTTTCATTTTTTGAAGAAGAGTGACAGATTCTTTAAAGACACTAAGTTAATAATAAATTATCAAATAATTTTTGTATGATGCCTTGACCTACGAAACTTACTAAATTTAGTCTTTTCTATTTTCTTTTTAGATGTTAATTTTTTCTATTTTGTAATTTATTTCTTAAAAGATGTACTGAAATTTCCCTATTGAAAGTTGTTTTTAAGTAATTAAAATTACGTGGGCAACTACATTGACAAACTTTATTGGTAAATTTATTTTTCATATTTTCTTCCATTTTGAGACTAGGAATCATTTTACATATTTTTCAAAATCTTTTAAAAAAATGCCATCTGTATGCAGGCATGGTTTCATGGGCCAGGAGTCCCTGTCACTTGGCAGGAGGACTATGAGGACTCTGAGGACTCTGGCAGCCTGGGCAACTGGGTGAGATTGTGATGTAAAAGTTTAAAAATACAATTTCTATAAAATTTTTATATATTGCCATATCTGACTCTTCTAAAATGTTCCTTGAACATAAAAATTTATAGTATTTATACAAATGCTGTTTTCCAACATTCTGAATCATAATGAATAATGTAGGGACCCAGATGTCAAGGTTGATCTGTTAAGTCAAAATTAAGCAAATTAAAAAGGAATAATGAACATGTTAACATCAGAAATACCAAGTGCATGATGATCAATCCCTTTTTTGTTACTTCTGCCTGGATTATAACAAGGTTTAGTCTCATCTGTAGCATTAGAACAGGGTATCAATGGAAGATGTGACCACAGCAAGAGAAGCAGGTCATTGCTCACATGGTGGCCACATTGAGAAGGCCGGAGTTGATAGGTACTACCTCTATTAATACCAATACTTTTCAAGTTATTTCAGGAAATAGAAAAAGAGGGAGCTCTTCCAAATTCATTCTATGAGGCCAACATCACCCTGATTCCGAAACCAGACAAAGACACCTCAAAGAAAGAAAACTACAGACCAATATCTCTAATGAACCTAGATGCAAAAATCCTCAATAAAATTCTGGCGAATCGGATACAAAGGCACATCAAAAAAATTGTGCACCATGATCAAGTAGGATTCATCCCTGGGATGCAAGGATGGTTCAATATACGGAAATCAATAAATGTTATTCACCACATCAATAGACTCAAAGATAAGAACCATATGATCATCTCGATAGATGCAGAAAAAGCATTCGACAAAGTACAGCATCCCATTATGTTCAAAACTCTAGAAAAACTAGGGATAACAGGAACATACCTCAATATTGTAAAAGCTATCTATGCTAAGCCTCGGGCTAGCATCATTCTGAATGGAGAAAAATTGAAGGCATTCCCTCTAAAATCTGGAACAAGACAGGGATGCCCTCTCTCACCACTTCTGTTCAACATAGTTCTCGAAACACTGGCCAGAGCAATTAGACAGACGAAAGAAATTAAAGGCATAAAAATAGGAAAAGAAGAACTTAAATTATCACTATTTGCAGGTGACATGATTCTATACCTAGCAGACCCAAAAGGGTCTACAAAGAAACTATTAGAGCTAATAAATGAATTCAGCAAAGTGGCAGGATATAAAATCAACACGCATAAATCAAAGGCATTCCTGTATATCAGCGATAAATCCTCTGAAATGGAAATGAGGACAACCACTCCATTCACAATATCCTCAAAAAAAATAAAATACTTGGGAATCAACCTAACAAAAGAGGTGAAAGACTTATACAATGAAAACTACAGAACCCTAAAGAGAGAAATAGAAGATCTTAGAAGATGGAAAAATATACCCTGTTCATGGATAGGCAGAACTAACATCATCAAAATGGTGATATTACCAAAAGTTCTCTATAGGTTTAATGCAATGCCAATCAAAATCCCAATGGCATTTCTTGTAGAAATAGATAAAGCAATCATGAAATTCATATGGAAAAATAAAAGACCCAGAATAGCAAAAACAACTCTAAGCAGGAAGTGTGAATCAGGCGGTATAGTGATACCAGACTTCAAACTATACTACAGAGCAAGAGTAACAAAAACAGCATGGTACTGGTACCAAAACAGGTGGGTGGACCAATGGTACAGAATAGAGGACACAGAAACCAATCCACAAAATTACAACTATCTTATATTTGATAAAGGGGCTAAAACCATGCAATGGAGGAAGGATAGCATCTTCAACAAATGGAGCTGGGAAAACTGGAAATCCATATGCAACAAAATGAAACTGAATCCTTTCTTTCGCCATGCACAAAAGTGAACTCAAAATGGATCAAGGAGCTTGATATCAAATCAGAGACACGGCGTCTGAGAGAAGAAAAAGTTGGCTACGATCTACATACTGTGGGGTCGGGCTCCAAATTCCTCAATAAGACACCCATAGCATAAGAGTTAATAACTAGAATCAACAAATGGGACTTACTCAAACTAAAAATTTTTTTTCTCAGCAAAAGAAACCATAAGAGAGGTAAATAGGGAGCCTACATCCTGGGAACAAATCTTTACTCCTCACACTTCAGATAGAGCCCTAATGCCCAGAGTATACAAAGAACTCAAAAAATTAAACAATAAGAAAACAAATAACCTAATCAACAAATGGGCCAAAGACCTGAACAGACACTTCTCAGAGGAGGACATACAATCAATCAACAAGTACATGAAAAAATGCTCACCATCTCTAGCAGTCAGAGAAATGCAAATCAAAACCACCCTAAGATACCATCTCACTCCAGTAAGATTGGCAGCCATTATGAAGTCAAACAACAATAAATGCTGGAGAGGATGTGGGGAAAAGGGTACTCTTGTACATTGCTGGTGGGACTGCAAACTGGTGCGGCCAATTTGGAAAGCAGTATGAAGATTTCTTGGAAAGCTGGGAATGGAACCACCATTTGACCCAGCTATTCCCCTTCTCAGTGTATTCCCTAAAGACCTAAAAAGAGCATACTACAAGGACACTGTTACATCGATGTTCATAGCAGCACAATTCACAATAGAAAGACTGTGGAACCAACCTAGATGCCCTTCAATAGACGAATGGATAAAAAAAAATGTGGCATTTATACACAATGGAGTATTACTGTGCATTAAAAAAATGACAAAATCATGGAATTTGTAGGGAAATGGATGGCATTAGAGCAGATTATGCTAAGTGAAGCTAGCCAATCCCTAAAAAACAAATGCCAAATGTCTTCTTTGATATAAGGAGAGTAACTAAGAACAGAGTAGGGAGGAAGAGCATGAGAAGAAGATTAACATTAAACAGGGATGAGAGGTGGGAGGGAAAGGGAGAGAGAAGGGAAATTGCATGGAAATGGAAGGAGACCCTCAGGGTTATACAAAATTACATACAAGAGGAAGTGAGGGGTAAGGGAAAAAAACAAGGGGGAGAAATGAATTACAGTAGATGGGGTAGAGAGAGAAGAGGGGAGGGGAGGGGGGATAGCAGAGGATAGGAAAGGCAGCAGAATACAACAGACACTAGTATGGCAATATGTAAATCAGTGGATGTGTAACCAATGTGATTCTGCAATCTGTATATGGGGTAAAAATGGGAGTTCATAACCCACTTGAATCAAAGTGTGAAATATGATATATCAAGAACTATGTAATGTTTTGAACAACCAACAATAAAAATTTTAAAAAAAGATACATCTTTATCTTTAGTGCTGTACAGGTTAGTTATGTGATAATTATTAATGAGAGTAACAATATTACATGCCTTTAAGAATTAAATATAAACTATGTGCAGTTAAATTCTTTTATTTATATTAAAAATTCTGTAAAACTTGCACTGGTTTCTCAGTTTAAAAAGAAAACATAGAGTCTTTTCATTTTTTCTCATTTTAAAGTAGAACCTAGTTGTATAGTGATCCTATTGTGACAAATGACTGTCTTTAATGTGTGTGTCTCTTTTTAACAATGTCTTCGTCATACTTTTTTTGTTACATATATTTTAACAAGCATTCTTCAGTATATTTTAAAAAAATCAATCTCTACTACTGTTTCTGATATTCATAATTTCTCATAATTAATAATGACATTGGTCCCATCTAGATATCATGGAATGCAAAATTTTACAAAATATGTTTGACTGAAATTTAACATAGAGACATGGATTCCTGTCTACCAGAAATGTGCGTGGCCTGTGCGAGTAATTACGGAAGAAAGAGGCTTGAAGTGAAACAGAACAGATCTGTCATACACAGTGATTCATGACTTGACTCAAAAGTCAGAAGAAACTTATAAATCATTCCCTTTCCTTCTAAAAATAAGTGTTAGCAGATTTTTATTGATGCCATTCGAAGCTCTCCTTGTGACAACATCATTATCCAGACTTAGAAGCTCTATTCCCACAGGTGAAACAAGGGAAAACTGCAAAGTACTTTTCACTGTATTTGGTTCAGTGATCCCAATTGAACCACAGTTTTGAAACTTTGGGTCTTTTTTACAGTTCTATAGGCTGGAAAATGGAGCCCAACAAGGACAGTGGTTGAGCTGCTGAACTAAGTTACCCCTTAAATCAATATTCCAGCAGCACTTTTCATTTCAGCTTCGGAGTCACCATCCAAGCATTTAGATTTTTTTTCTTATCTGTGGCCCTGGTTTTTATCCTAGAATTGCTCATAAATCCACAAAAAAAAAAAACACATATTTATACAAATCTGTAACTTCAATGTATTTTTTGAGAGGGGATTTATTCATTTTAAAAATGAAGATCATTTTCCCACTGAAGTAAAATATATATGGAATTATTTGTCTATGCCTAAAATTAAATGTGAAAATCTTTACATTCCTGCTTGAAAAAGAAACTTTAAAAACTGTTATAATCTACTTCCCTATCTATCCATACCGGTCTAAACTCATGAGAACATCTGCCATCTTAAGATATTATTTTTAAATGTGTACAGTCAAAAAGATCCTTTCTGTGGTTCTCAGTTTTTCATAGAGCAAGAACAGGAAGGAAAAAGTGGGGGCAAATGACTTTGCTTTTAAAAAGGCGAATCAGAAGTTGTATACCTGATTTTGTTCAGCTCAACTGCCCTGACTTTAGTCACAAGGCCAAGTGTAGCTTTGAGGTAGAATAGAAGGTATTGCCACTAGTTCAAAGGTCATATTCCCTGGATAGTTCAGAAGGGAGGAAAGACAGAGAAAAATAGTGAATGTATATTTCAGAACATGAAGATAGCTCTTACACATTCTGCATATGCTAAGGACAGATTACTGTTACTCTTTAAATTCTATTTAAAAATATATAGATATTAATGGTCTTATGTAACAATATTTAAAAAATTACTGAAATGCATCAAATTACAAGTTACATGAAAAAAATCTCAGAATTTTACAAAAATCTTTTAAGGGGCTAGAATTAAAGTAGTGCAGTACTTGTTCTTAGGTTCTTTAACAAAAACATATGCCAGTTGATATATTATTTTAATATATTTATTCTTATTTATATATACTTTGTATGCATTTAAATTTATTTAATACATTTATTATTATCTCCCTGTTCTGTTACTTCTTTGTATGATGGCTAAAATAGTTTTTCAGAGGAAGTACTTCTGACATGTTTTTATAGAATTTCAACTTAAGAAAGGACTTTAAATTAATTTTGCTGTACTATCCAAGGGAACATAGGGAATAAAGTCTAAAATTAATACTTGTTATAGGTTACATTTTCACCAATTGAAAAGCTTAAAGCCCAGATCTGATACATTTCGACTGCAGAAAGTTTCTGGTAAATTAAGTGTTCTTAGAGGTAGCTTTAATTTTTTTTCATTTATATCTTGCATAAAGATACAATGAAAAGGAGACCTAGAGAAAACATTTCAGAGCCATCTTCAGTGTGCTATTACTGAGAAAACGCATTGTCAAAATTGTATTCTGTGATTAGTAGTATTACCAGAAAAAAAATGTTTTAGACAATCAGTAGCATAACAAAAAGGTGTTTGAAACTAACTGTAAAACTTTTAAGGTTGGTGCTTTGAATATAGCTGGGGCCACCTTCTGCACCTAGTGAATAGTCTACTGAATTGGAAAGTGTGCTGGAGTACTTAGGGACTCATTGGATAATGCTCCTGGTATGTGAGAGATACTACATGTTTCCCACTTTCCTATAAACTTCTCAGAACAATTGGAACAATTCAGTCCTTAAACTGTGTAAGACCAGAGAAAAGATTTGGGACAAAAGTAAGAATTTTGGTTTTCTTCCTTTCACTTAGTAATTGTGTAACCTTGAAAATCACTTGGGCTCTTTAAGCATAACAGAAACACTGAGTGCTTTGGACAAGACTATTTCCAAAGTCCATTTCAGCTCTAATAGCCTGTGATTACAGCTGTCTGCCACAGCTCTAGATTCCAGCATTGATTTTCTTGCCAAAATTCTTTGGTGCCTTCATTTTTCTATGTTCTTTTTTTTTTTGAAGGTTTCTATGGATCTTTTATTACATGGACTAGAGAAAAAAATATACTCTATGTTTCTACCAGTGTATTTTCCCAGACAAGAAATATATCTAATTACGTATTTTTTTGTATAGAAAAGTATAAACATTTCACAGGAACATATAGGTATATATTTCCCTATCACTCTGGATTTAAATCTATTCTGGGTAAAGTGTTTTGTGTATTTGTTTAAAATCTCATCAGAAACATCTTTACATTCATAACTAAATTTTGTGGAGCAATTTTTTACTTAATATTAACCTTTCTGTATTATTTTTCTTATATTTTAACCACATTTTAATAAAAAGGGGGTGATTGTTCATTTCAAATACTTAGTTATCTTTATCACTGTGCTTCCCTGTAATTTTTTTCTAAAAGTTGGTTTATTAATGCATCATCACAAATTGCTTTGTGAGTTTTGCATCACGGTCAAGTTCCTGTACTTATTATCTTCGATCTGTTTTAGGCTTGTTATCAACCTGAGGGCTCAATTTCTCCATAACTCTTTTTATTATTAATTATTATTATTATTATTTATATAAGACAGTGGAATGTATTACAATTCTTATTTCATATATGGAGCACAATTTTTCATATCTCTGATTGTATACAAAGTATATTCACACCAATTCATGTCTTCATACATGTACTTAGAATAATAATGTCCATCACATTCTACCATGATATCTAACCCCATAACCCCCTCCTTCCCCTCCCACAGCTCTGCCCTATCTAGAGTTCATCTATTCCTCCCATGCTCCCCCTTCCTACCCCACTATGAAACAGGCTTCTTATATCAGAGAAAACATTCGGCATTTGGTTTTTTGGGATTGGCTAACTTCACTTAGCATTATCTTCTCTAACTCCATCTATTTACCCACAAATGCCATGATTTTATTCTCTTTTATTGCTGAGTATTATTCCATTGTGTATATAAGCCACATGTTTTAATCCATTCATCTACTGAAGGGCATCTAGGTTGGCTCCACAGTTTAGCTATTGTGAATTGGGCTGCTATAAACATTGATGTGGCTGTGTCCCTGTAATGTGCTGTTTTTAAGTCCTTTGATTATAGACCAAGGAGAGGGACATTTGGGTCAAATGGTGGTTCCATTCCCAATTTTCCAAGAAGCCTCCATACTGCTTTCCATATTGGCTGCACCAATTTGCAGCCCCACCAGCAGTGTATGAGTGTACCTTTTCCCCACATCCTCACAAACACTTATTATTGTTTGTCTTCATAATAGCTGCCATTCTGACTAGAGTAAGATGAAATCTTAGAGTACTTTTGACTTAAATTTCTCTAATTGCTAGCAATGATGAACAGTTTTTTCATATATTTGTTGATTGATTGTATATCATCTTCTGAGAAGAGTCTGTTCAGGTCTTTGGCCCATTTTTGATTGGGTTATTTTATTTTTTGGTGTTTAGCTTTTTGACTTCTTTATATACCCTAGAGATTAATGCTTTATCTGATGTGTAAGAGGTAAAAATTTGCTCCCAAGATGTAGGCTCTCTATTCACATCACAGATTGTTTCTTCTGTTGAGAAGAAACTGTTTAGTTTGAGTCCTTCCTACTTAGTGATTCTTGATTTTAATTCTTGTGCCAAAGGAGTCTAATTAAGGAAGTAGAGACCTATATGCACAAGATCAAGATTAGGGCCTACTTTTTATTCTACTAGACACAAGATCTCTGGTTGTATTCCTAGTTCCTTGATCCATTTTCAGTTGAGTTTTGTATGGTGAGAGAAAGGAGTTTAATTTAATTTTCTTCATATGGAGTTCCAGTTTTCCCAGTATCATTTGTGGAAGAGGTTATCTTTTCTCCAATGCATGTTTTTGGTGCCTCTGTCTAATACAAGAAAATTGTAATTTTGTGGGTTCATCTCTGTATCCTCTATTCTTTACCATTGGTGTATCAGTCTGTTTTGGTGCCAATACCATGCTGTTTTTGTTACTATTGCTCTTATAGTTTAAGGTCTGGTATAGTGATGCCATCTGTTTCACTCTTCCTACTAAGGATTGCTTTACCTATTCTGGGCCTCTTATTTTTCCAGATGAATTTCATGACTGCTTTTTCATTGGGAATTAGATCACAGTTGCATTAAATCTATATAGTGTATATGAAGTATGGTCATTTTGATAATATTAATATTATCAATAGCAATTGATAATAATTATCAATTGCTAATTATCCAATAGCAAGGAAGATCTTTCAATCTTCTAAGGTCTTCTTTGACTTCATTTTTTAGAGTTCTGTAATTTTCATTACATATATCTTTCACCTCTTTTGTTGATTCCCATGTTTATTTATTTTTTATTATTTATTTATTTGAGGCTATTGTAAATGGGGTAGTTTTCCTCACTTCCCTTTCTGAGGATTTGTCACTGGTATACAGAAATGCATTTGGTTTAAGGGTGTTGATTTTATATTCTGCTACTTTGCTGAATTCATTTACTACTTCTAGAAGTTTTCTGGTGGAACTTTTAGGGTCTTCTAGGTATAGAATCATATCATCAGCAAATAGTGCCTATTTGAGTTTTTCTTTCCCTATGTGTATCCCTTTAATTTCTTTCATCTGTCTAATTGCTCTGGCCAATGTTCCAAGAAGTAGGTTAAATAGAAATGGTGAAATAGGGCATCCCTTTCTTATTCCAGTTTTTAGAGGAAACGCTTTTAATTTTTCTCCATTTAAAATGATGTTGGCCTGAGGCTTAACATAGATTGCCTTTATGATGTTGAGATATGTTCCTGTTATCCCTAATTTGTCTAGTATTTTGAACATGAAGTGGTGCTATATTTTGTCAAATGCTTTTTCTGTCTATTGAGATGATCATATGATTCTTATCTTTAAGTCTATTGATATGATGAATTACATTTTTTGATTCTATATGTTGAACAACCTTTGCTTCACTGGGATGAATCCCACTTGATCATGGTGCACAATCTTTTTTGATATGTTTTTATATTCGATTTGTCAGAATTTTACTGAGAATTTTTGCATCTATGTTCATTAGAGATATAGGTCTGAAGCTTTCTTTTTTTGATGTGTCTTTGCCTGGTTTTGGAATCAGGGTGATATTGGCCCCATAGAATAAGTTTGGAAGGACTCCTTCTTTTTCTATTTCCTGAAATAAATTGAAGAGTATTGGTATTAGTTCTTCTTTAAAGGTCTTGTAGAACTTGGCTGTGTATCCATCCAATCCTGGACTTTTCTTGGTTGGTAGACTTTTGATGGCATCTTCTAATTTGTCACTTGAAATTGATCTGTTTAAATTGTGTATACCATCCTGATTCAATTTGGACAAAATATAGGACTCTAGAAATTTGCCGATGCCTTCAATATTTTCTATTTTATGGGAGTACAATTTTCAAAATAATTTCTGATTATCTTTTGTATTTCTGTAGTGTCTGTCATGATAAATCCTTTACATCATGTATGTTAGTAATTTGAGTTTTCTCTTTCCTTCTCTTTGTTAGCATGGCTAAGGGTCTGTCAATTTTATTTACTGTTTCAAAGAACCAACTTTTTGTTCTCTTAATATTTTCAGTTGTTTATTTTGTTTCAATTTCATTGATTTCAGCACTGATTTTTAATTATTTTCTGTCTTCTACTGCTTTTGGTGTAGATTTGTTCTTTTTTTTAGGGCTTTGAGATGTAATGTTAAGTTATTTATTTGTTGTCTTTTTTTTCCTCTCTTAAGGAATGAACTTTATGCAATGAACTTTCCTCTTAGAACTGCTTTCATGGTGTCCCAGATATTTTGATATGTTGTATCTGTTTTGTCATTCATCTCTAAAATTTTTTCCATTCTCCTCCTTAATGTCTTCTGTAACCCTTTGTTCATTCAGTAGCATATTATTTAGTCACCAGTTGTTGGGATAGCTTTTGTTTCTTGTTTTATCATTTATTTCTAATTTCATTCCATTATGATCTGATAGAATCTGGTAGTATCTCATTTTTATATTTGCTAAGATTTGCTTTGTAGCATAATATATAGTGTATTTTTGAGAAGGATCCATGTGCTGCTGAGAAGAAAGTGGATTTGGTTATTGAAGGATGGGATATTCTATTTATGTCAGTTAGGTCTAAATTATTGATTGTTTTATTGAGTTCTATAGATTTTTTGTTCAGCTTTTGTTTGGAAGATCTATCTATCTGGTGGTGAAAGAGGTGTGTTAAAATCATTCTAAATAATTATGTTGTGGTCTATTTGACTCTTGAACTTGAGAAGAGTTTGATAAACATAGATGCTCCATTGTTTGGGGCATATATATTTATAACTGTTAAGTCTTGTTGGTGTATGGTTCCCTTGAACAGTATGTAGTGCCATTCTTTATCCTTTTAGATTGACTTTAGTTTGAAGTATACTTTATTCGACATGAGGATGGAAACCCTGCTTGCTTCAGTAGTCCAAGTAAGAGGTATGGTTTTCCTGAACCTTTCACCTTCAGTCTGTGGATGTCTTTTCCTATGAGATGAGTCTCTTAGAGGCAGCCTATTGTTTTTTTTTTTTTTTTTTGAATTACAATCTGATAGTCTATTCTTTTGATTGGTGGTGAGTTTAGACCATCAACATTGAGGGTTATTATTGAGACATGATTTGTATTCCCAGCCATTTTTGTTATTTTTGGTATTTAATGTGACTTGATTTCTCATCTGATTAGGTTTTCTTTTAGTGTAGTACCTCCCTTTTCTGATTTTTATCATTGTTTTTCATTTCCTCTTCATGGAATATTTTTCTGAGGTTGTTCTGTACTGCAGGCTTTCTAGTTGTAAATTCTTTTAACTTTTGTTTACTGTGGAAGGATTTTATTTCATCATCAAATCTAAAGCTTAGTTTTGCTCAGTGTAAGATTTTTTGTTGGCATCTATTTTCTTTCAGAGCTTGGTGAATGTTTTTCCATGATCTTCTGGCTTTGAGGGTTTGGGTTGAATTATCTGCTGAGATATGAATTGGTCTACCCCCATCTGTGATCTGATTCCTCTCTCTTGTGGCTTTTAAGATTCTATCCTTATTCTGTATGATATGCATTTTCATTATAATGTGCCTAGGTGTAGATCTGTTTTGATTTTGTACACTTGGTGTCTTGTAAGCCTCTTGTATTTGGTTTTCCAATTTGTTCATTATACTTAGAAAATTTTCTAATATTATCTCATTGAAGAGATTGTGCATTTTTTGGTTTGAAACTCTTTGCCTTCCTCTATCCCAATAACTCTTAGATTTCGTCTTCTGATGCTGTCCTATAATTCTTAGATCTTCTGTTCATGGTTTCTAACTTTCTTCACTGTGTGATCAACTTTATTTTCCAAATTGTATACTTTGTCTTCATTATCTTACATTCTTTCTTCCAAGTGATCTAGTCTGTTGGTTATGCTTTCTATTGAGTTTTTTATTTGTTTTAGTCTATCCTTCATTTCAAGGATTTCTGATTTTTTTTAAGAGTCTCTAACTCTCTCCTGAAGTAATCATTTGCTACCTATATTTGGTCTCTTATCTCTCTGTTGGAGGGATCAATTTTTGCCTGTATTTGCTCATTTAGGTCATTCTTTAATTCACAGATCATTTTAATTATGTACCTCTGAACTCCTTCTCTGATATTTCATCAACTTTTCTGTCCATGGGTTCTTTTATTATACTATCATGGTTTGTTTGGGGCACTTTCCTCCCTTGCTTTTTCATGTCGTCTATGTTTTTCTTTCTTGCAGTGTGGATCTTAGATATTACAATTTCTTCCCCATATTCTTGTAGTACCCATGCAGATTGTCTGTACTTCACCTTGATGTTGGGCTTCTAGACCCTGCTAGTGTCCCACAATATATGCTATTGCATCTAAAGGTAGTGGTGGTAATAGCTGAGATAACTTGAGATAATAGTTAAGGTGCGGAAGATGGAAGCAATGTCTTACAGAGATGGGGCTGAAAGGATGGGCCTCACACTCTCTTTGGGATCCCTGTTCTGAGATGCAGCTGCTTCTAGGTCCTGTTGTCAAAAAGTTAGGTGCTATTGTGTGAGAAGGGCCATGAAGATGACTGCAGTGTCCCATGATGAAAGTGGGTTTGGCTTAGACTCCCAGGTCTGGGGCAGGCAAACTCTGACCTACCCTGGACCTGGTTTGTGCGCAAGTTCATGTGGGTGGACTTGGGCCAGGCCTGGGCTCTGGTGGTAGTTGTGAGCTGGTCACATGGAGGGTGGTGTGGGAAGATCTGGGCTGCTGGGACTGGCCTCCTGTGGTAGTCTCCTGGTTGGAAGGGGTGGTTCTGGGCTGAAGGCTGGGCTTGGGTGGGTGCCTACTGGCGTAGTGGTGGCCAGGAGTCTACTGTCTCTCTATAACTCTTAACTGAAGTGGGATAGGTCAAGCAAGTCCCTCCCTCAGCTGATAGGAAAGCATTATGGGAATACCCCCTTGTTACTCTTGCACTGTGCTTATTCAAATCACCTGACGAAATTTCTTTCCCAGACTTTCTTTCCATCACACTATAATGATGCCTCTGAAGCTTATAAGCCTTAAAAACAAATATTTATTTTACTCAAACTTTTGATGCAAAATATGGAAAAATAATCTCATAAGAGAAATGAGTGATGTGCACTTATAGTTCTTAAATTTTAAATTCACTTGTAGTTTTATACATGCTATATATCATTTCAATGGATATTTATATAAATTTTCTGAAGTTAAATTTTATGAAGAGCCTGTAGAGTTACAGATATTTATTTATTTATTTATTTTTTGAGAGGAAAGAAAGTTTAAGCCTTCATTTTATTCTTGTAGTTTGCTAATGGACAAAATTTAATGCAGGAAAATTATGCTTGACCCTAACAGGATAATTTTTCATGCCAACTATACATTCAAGCCACCACTGGATATAGGTACCCCCAAGAAGGTCCCAGAGCTTAGGACATTCAGCCTGGAACACCACAGCATCTGGGAGAATCAGTATAGATAATGGATAACTATTAAGAGGGCTCTCAAGAGTGTATCACAATATGAACCAGATGTTGGCAGTACTTGAAAACAGCCATGTCTCCAGCCTTTTTAACTTTTTATTTTTTGAGACACATCTTTGTTAAATTGCCGAGGACCTTTCTAAGTTGCTGAGGCTAGTCTACAACTTGTGATCCTTCTGCCTTATCCTCCTGTTGGGATTACAGGTGTGAGCCACTGCACTGGTTTGTACCCAATTCTTAGTGAAAAACTCTAAAAGTACAATGATTAGATCCTCTTGAGTTCTTTTCCCTGAAGGAAGTTTAAAAGTGGAAATTAATCATTACAAACTACAACATACACTGTTGATAAGATTGAGGGCAAATCTGATAATTGACTTCTTCTTCATCTTTATTATCCAGTTAAAATTTCTCTCATCCTCAACTAAGACCTTGGCTCATCTTTACAGTTATCTTGCATGTTAGCCTCAAGCCCTCATCTCTGAGGGTATTTATATTGTCCCCTATGTCATGAGAATTGTAAAGTACAGGGACACTTCTGGTTTGACTTATCTTCTCAAAGTTATAATTTCTTAACAAAGACATTTGGAAGAGTGAAGGGAAAAATTAATTATTTCAGATTTCAGTTCTTGTAGATATTAAGCTATAAAAGGATAAAACTAGCATCAAAATAAAAATTAGTGCTTCCAATGAAGTACTAACTGTACACACAAGTAAAATGTCCATATTAATGGAACAGCAAACATTAAGAGGTGTTTGGGTAGCTTTAAAAATGATAGACTGTGGAGAGTAGGAGGGAGGAGGAAAAGGTAAGATATCAGAAGAGTCCTGTGGGATGACTACTGGATACAATAAAAATACAGATATTTGTCAATTTGATATTCTGATTTAGACACTTGACAATAATTTTTCATTTATGTCTAAAAAGATATATGTTGTGTAGAGAGCCATAGCTGTTATCCTTATTTGCTAGATCAAAGTTGTTTTCTGGAGTTATGTTATTTTGTTCTCTGCCTCCTTGGTGTTGGTGTTTAACATTTAAAATTATCTGAATCCTTGTAAATTTAGTTAGTTCAGAAAGAATTTTGATGTTGTATTCAGGCTTCTAGCAAGGTTAGTAAAGTTCTTAAGTATGCAGTGTCATAAATGGACATTATTGCTCTAAAATGGAAGAAGTAGAAAGAAATCATGTTTTCCAAAGACGGTAAAAGAAAAAAAATTAATTTCATTAAAACATACATTAGGGAACATCATTTTTTTTTAAAAAAAAGAATATTACTGGAAGGCACAAAGATGAAATCATAAGATTAGCTTAAAGGAATTATGGGGGAAATTACTTTGGGCGCAAAAGTTCTACCATATGATTTGTATATCAACCAACTACTTATGAAATGGTAAGTTTGGTATAGGGAATCTGATGTTAGGGCTTGAGTAAAGAGTATTTGGAGTTCTTTTTTTGAATGATTCATTTAATGAAGGGAATGTGCCTTTTAATGGAACACCTAAATGCAAATTCTTTTACATGGTAGGATATTATGCAAATATGAATATTACTGAGTACTACTGGCTAGTCAGCTAACTGGACATTTCCCAGGCAACTTTCAACACTATAAATTTAACAAAATAGAAAAGACAAAGGAAACACTAGTATACTCATGATATCGTCACACTGGCCAAATAGCCATAATGCTTACCAAAATAAATAATGTACATAAAATCAAAAGCAGGATTAAACTTTGAGGAATAAAAAGACAAAAGGTTTTTTTTTTTTTTTTTTTTTTGTAAAAGGATATAAAAATCACTTTGTATAGAAACTTTATTATATCCATAGCTGATAAGAATCCCAAAGCTCCTGATAGGCATATAAATACAGAGCCTGGTAAATATTTAATATCATAAAAATTGCATGATACTCACATGGCTTTAAGACTAGTAGTTTCAATGTCACTCTTGTGTTTATCTGGTGAGTGCCTCATCTTGCTGAGCCTGCAATGTCACTTTGTTTATGTAAATTTCATGCAATTTCTCTTCCTTCAGTGAATAGAGTATTTATTAAATTGGTCCTTTTCTACATTTAAATTAATTTTTTAAAAAATATTTTATAATTTTGACTTTCATTTATTGCTTACTATCTTTACTGTTATTGAATTATTATTTTTTCTCATTTTCTTCTTTGTGGGCCAAAGATTTACTGCTTTCCATGATAATCATATATGTTTTCAATGAGTCAATCAAAGACATTTTCTGTAGAATATTTTGCTGCATTTGATGATTAAAACTTTATTATTATTCACAACCTAAAACTCAGGCACATTTCTGTCTGTTGAATAGTAAATGTACTAAAGTATAAGTCAACATGTAGTGGTCAAACAAAACCAAACCCTCCCAGAAATTCTATCTGCTGTCAAAGAACACAGGCTCATTTTCTCCTGCTTGGTGTTCCCACTCTCCAAGTTGAGTTTGATCTTTGGTTCTGGAAATGCAGAGCTAATTGATGACCTTTGATAAGGGCCCACAAAATCAGAAGTCCAGAAAACAGGAAACCAGCAAGCTTCTCAATTAGAATTTAGCATTTGCATGAAAGAGAGATAAAAGGTCAAGGGAGTTTTTTGTTTTGTTTTGTAATGAAATCTATTAAGCATGTTTGTATAGGAAACTAATGTTACCAAGGACAAAAACACAATGATTTATTAGGAAAGGAGATGTTTCCAATAGCAAAGTCTCTGAGCACATAAAAAAAAATGAGATTTATCAGGACTAGAGGGGTTGGACTTGAGAATTTGCAAGGCTACTTCAATCACTCTGGAAAGAGAATTGGCAAGGAAGACAACATGTGTTTTTCACTGTAGTTTTTTTTTCTTTCTATCTTATTATTATTATTTTCTCTTCAAGTATCTGTCAGTTTTTAGAGCTGTGCCCAGAGATCCTTAAGTTAATTGCTACAGATAATTTAGTACAGTTCATCCAGATTATGGACTTTGAAAACTGCCTGCTGGCTCCTGCAATGTGTGCAGTGTATTGACCAGAGGTCTCACTGAATGGGTGCTGGCTTAGAATGAGCAGGTAAGTTGCTTGCCACCATTTCCTCATAGAATAACAGACAAAAAGGAAAGCAACCACCTAGCCTATTGATCCTCATTCTGGGCAATCTTCCCAGAATTCTGTTCAGTATCTTTAGATAAGATGTGCACTTTCTGTTTGGGATGAACATACCCAAAGAGAGGAAACAGGGGAAAGAATATTCACACTCCTGACTTTCATCAATGAATTCTTCTCAGTCCATCATGACCTTAATGAGTTGTCACAATGTTGTGGTATGACAGAACTTAACAACCACATTTTCAGAATTAAGGCTTCCCTGGGAATGTCTTTATCTCCAAAACATCTTTCTCCAATTGTCAGACACTAGGCTACTAAATCTGATTAGTATTCTTCTGTGTGTAAAACTTGATTGCAAATTTGAATAGAATGGTCATAATATTGCACAATAACCATTTTCTCTTGTCTGGATATTGCAATACATTCCTTGCTTCTTTTTACCCTTTCCTCTGGAATGCATTTTAGAAATGATTGTGTTTGCTTTCATGATGTGTTTTAAATTCATTGAATCTGTTCACCCTTTCTCCTCGTTGCTTTTGTTTGATTTTTTGCTTACATCTAGATATGGAAGCATCTGATAAGAAATGTAGTCTTTTTCTAGATAATAAGATACAATATGAAAATATCTTAAATATTTTCATGAATTTTTGCAATTAAAAAAATCTGCAATCTAGGTTTTGACTTTTTAATATATAATTTAAAAGCTGAGTTAATTCTTTGTGTATGTGTGTAAAATAATTGCTAAGAATCTTTTTTTCAAAATGAAGCAATTTTTACCCTTCATTCTCAACAAATGCTAAAAATGGCAACTGTCCCCAAAGTCTGTAGAAGTTTTGCTTTTGTAAACTGCCAAATCAGGTCCCGTGGGAGGAATCTGACAGCTGTATAATGCCAAACTGCAAATTTCTCGACAGCTGAGCACAGAGAGTAATTCCATCTGAAGATTTGAAGGTTCAGGAGAAATTTTAGTTGAGTAAAAGGAAATTTCACAATTGGAATGTACATGGACTTTTAAAATTATTTTTATTTTTTTCTTTGTAAATTCTCAATGAACATAAAGAGTTGTAATCAAATTCATATTGCAAAGCATATACTATTTTCTGTTCTTCTAGTTTAGTGACTGAAATAGTTCACGGTCTCAATAACAATGCTAAAAACCTTGTTGTTTAAAATTGAGCATAATAGAATGCCTTTGATTTTGTATATTAATGTTGAATTTTATATTTGGATGTGCACCAAGATAATGTTCATATTTTCAAGTTACAATCAAAGGTCCCAAGAATGTCCCTTATTTGGAATAAACTCAGAAATGGAGCATTCAGTTCTTTCTCTGAAATTACTAGAAGCAATTATATTGTTCTTTCATTTGTTTATTAATTATTAAATATAAGTTATCTGTCAGGCAATAGTCTAGACACTTATAGTGAAAAATCATTAGTAAAGCTTTGGCTGTAGGATTTTGGTTCACTTTAGTTTAAGGGAAGCCAGGCATAAAACAAATTTTCAAAATAATGTGCCATATGAATTGATACACTGTTATACTAAATTGTATATAGGTACAGTGTAGGATTCTTAAATATCAGATAAATTTTGACTGAAATGGTAGTTTCTCACTTCCAAAGATAATGATTATAATCATTCAATAAAACTTTCTATAAAATGAAACAAGATACTTCTTTTTGTGTGCTTAACAAATAAAAGGGCTTCAGTAAGTATATCTGTTATTTTATTATTAGCATCAGGTGTATTTTTTCAGAGTTATGAGCAATGAGCTATGGAGATACAAAAAAAAATACTTATAGTTTCCTTGGAAATCTTTGGAATTTAGGTATTTCCATGGAATTTAAAAGAGTAACAAAATATTCCTAAGCATTCATGGGTACAGATTTTCCAAAACCTGTTTTAGCCCAAGAAAGGTCTTAGTGGTATTATAGAGCTAAACATATTAGTTAAGGAATTATATGTGTTCATTATAGCTGTGTTTGTTGACATGTGATCAGTGTGTCAAAAGTGATTAGCAATAAATCAACAATATTACTTAGGATTAAAACCCATTAATTAATTGATATTACATGATTACAGGGAATCTCAGTTACTCAATCAGACAAAAGAAAGTCCTGAACTTCCACTTAGCTACTTAGGGTCTTGAGACTAAGGACTCCAAATACTAGAATTCATGGTAAAAATTATATGTTGTTGTTTTTTTAAAGAAAGAGAGAGAGAGAGAGATTGAGAGAGGAGAGAGAGAATTTTTAATATTTTTTTTTTTAGTTTTCGGTGGACACAACATCTTTGTATGTGGTGCTGAGGATCGAACCCAGGCCGCACGCATGCCAGGCGAGCGCGCTACCGCTTGAACCAAATCCCCAGCCCCAAAATTATATGTTAAAAAAGAAGTTTGGGAAGAACTATCACAACAAAAATAAATTAGAGATTATGCAAGAAAATAATAGAATTTTAATACATAAATGTAAAAAGATAGAATATATTCCTATCTCTACATATGTGTGAAATAAACTATAAAAAGAAGAAGAATCATTAGGCAAGTGATAAATTTGAAAAATTGAAGAGTAAATGAAGTCTGTAATTAATTTCTTATGAAATTATGAAGTTTTAATTTCAATCATTACTGAAGTCATAGAAAAACAAAATGAATGGAACATTTTTTAAAGATTTCAGGTACAAAAGTCAAAAGATAATCAGCCAATACACTTGTGAAACAAGATACTATTAATAAGTCATGTCAGAAGTTTATTTGATAGGAGAAAAAGAATTAAACATATTTAGCCAAATTGTTTATGTTTGAAGGAAAAATAAATAAATTTGTTTTTTGTTGGAAACCAAAGGTATTCTTTCTTCGGCCTGTCAATAACTTCTATAGAGTAATAAGTTAGTATCAAGGGACATTAGGACAGTATTGACCTCCACATTATAATAGTAACTATAACAGGTATTGATGATTTGTTTTTTCCAAATGTAAGAGAAAGTTTGATATGCTTTAATTGACATTTAACTCTTTCAGTCAAAATCATCTATGCTTCTGTTTTTGTTTTGTCTTGAAAAATTCTGAGTTCTGTGCTATGTCTCAAACTGACTTTCTTTAAATTATGTGAATACTGCAGTGATTCATGGACACTGAAATGTAATATAACAAGATTTAATTAAAAGGATTTTATTATGTCACCTCAGCTAAAGGCATAGTTATCTGTGGACTCTGGAAAAAGTTCCAAACTCAGCTGTCTTAGATCAGCTAGTCCTAGTTCCATACACCATTGTCACAGGGATTTTAAGCAGTACCTATTTGATATACCAGATCCTTCACACTGACACTGGGACAAATTTGCCTTGTCTCAGAAATTCAATGGGTGTCACATAAATGAAACACAATGCTGAAAGAATTCAGAATTTATAAAGATGCAGTAGCACCCATATGGACCTCAGTTTATATTTTTCTGAAGGAAATTTTTTTTAATGAAAAATGTCTTGTATAGAAGACTCCAAAATAGAGCTTGCTATCCCCAGCAGTTCATTGTGAGCCTTTCTGAAGGTCAGAGATCTTCTTCCAAGGTTGTTTTCTGAGGTCTGACTTGTAGCAGATAAAGCAGATACATTCTTATGAAAGCTATAGACTGAAAACTGCTGAGGGCAACTTTAAAGGATCACAGACATGTTATGTTAGCCAAGGTAACAGTTAATTGGGACAAAATGAGATGATGGGATAGTTGATCTGGACTGTGGCAATCCATCTTTTGTTGTATTCATCATACTTGTTCACAACTTTATGAGGCACAAATCACAGAAATTTGATGAGATCATAATAATCTTCATTAAAAATGCCAACATGAAAACACATGTGAGGATTTAGATGGTGCTGCTGAATGTTCTACAACATGAACATACACCTCAGCTCTTTCAGCTCTCAAGTATTTTGCAATTCAGCCCCTTGGAATCTTCCAATTCTTTCTTGAAATTTCCCAATTCAGAGGTAAAGAACACTACGTATGCTAATGGCCTGTGCAGAACAGAAAAATCTCCTTTAATAGGTTTTAATCTCAGATTTTTTTCCCAAGGGATTTATAATGGAAACAAATTCATAAACACCAATACAGTTCAGAAAAATTAGGCGTTTTCTTAAGAATAACACAAAGATACATAGTTATTCTGCTGTTTACTTAAATATAATGGGTAATTGTTACACATACATATAATTGACATGATTCATGAGATTCCAGAAGATGTGCCCCTGTAAGGTTCTATTAAAGTTCAAAAAGAACATGTAACAGAAAAAGAAATAAAACACAAATACCAGAGGATTTCCTGGTGAGTTTCTTGGATGTGCTTTGTCTTCTTTGTATATGGAGACACATAGAAGACATGGGTCTCAGGGGAACCATAGTTCTGTACAAATAGCAATAGGAAATAGGAGATAATTAAAATCAGAGCTGAAATTAATGAAATTGAGAATAATAAATACAAAGAATCAATGCAGCAAGGAGTTAGTTCTTCAAAAACATAAATACAAATGATAAACCTTTAGCCAAACTAACCAAAGGGAAGAGAAGAACCAATTTGAGATGAAAAAGTAGCTATCACAACAGATACTTCTGAAATCTAGAGGATCATTAGAAACTATTTTCAAAAGTTTGACTTTTTTCTATATCAGAAAGATATAGAAAATCTAAATCAAGTCCAACATCAAGAAATAAAATTGAAACATTTCTTCATCAGAATTTCCTAATTAAAACAACAGAGAGAAGAAGGAAGTGTTCTTTCGGGATTTGGTAAAGAAGTGCAAACAGGGCAGTGTTTCCACACTTTTTAAGGACTTAAAGAAAGCATCACAGCAAGAGAACATGGTTCTAAGTCTTTGTTGTAATCTAACATAATAACTATGACATATCTCATAACATCAACCAGATTGGTGTGAAAAGTTGATACAAACTAGTAGTTGAATTAGTGTTTGTTTTAACAATGATGGGGATTGAACCTAGGAATGTTCTACTTCTGAGACACATTCCCACCCCTTTTTCCTTTTACTGTCAGTCAGGGTCTGTAATTAGTGGAAGCTGAGTTTATACTTGGAATCTTTCTACCTCACTTTCCAAGTAGCTGAGATTATAAGTATGTGCAATATGCCCAGATTTAGAATTGTTGATGTATTAAAATAATCTAGAATTGTTGCTATAAACTATTTCCCCAGTCATTATAATATCTTCATTTACATCCAACATAAGTTATGAGTCTTGCTAAAGCAGGTTCTTTAATTATGAAACATGTCTCTTGTTTTTAATTAAACATACTATAAATAAATAAGAAATATGTCTGGAGTTCTTTAATACAAATCATGACATAGATCAATTTTTTAATCAAAAAGTCATTTACAAAAAATTTAGAAAATAAAATTTTGTTGGGCATTTTAATTTTTTTATTCTTGAAATAAAATAGTAAATAATTAATCATGAATATTCTCTAGCTTTTAAAATATAAATGTTGCTTCATTGAACATTTTTTTTCGTGTTCTCTCTTTAAACCCTAGAATAGGGAAAGGAAACAAAATGAATGCAACTAAAGCAGAGTTAAATCATTAATAAAGTTCAATCAGTTGGACTAGTATCTAATTATATTAAGAATATTTTTTTGAAAAATATTTTAAATTGGCTAAAATTACTGAAGATGATTATAAAGAATAAAACAAATTTAAAAATCTATATGAATGATTCTTCATATAGTATTAATTTTGAAGCAAATAGAATAAAAAAGATAGAATTTTGCATTCCTTAAAAAGTTATTGTTCTTTATTTTTTAAAAATTGTAAAAGTCAATGTGAGTTGATGAATATACATTATAGATATAAAGTGAAAATGATCATAGATTGAGAAAATATGACTGTAGTTGCATGTGTGCTGCTATCAGTGACTGCTGTCGAATTTATTTGGCTTTCTCCTTCTATATAACCCCCTGTAAAGTTTCCTCATGAATTTCTAGTTAGGCATAATGGATTATAAACAAACATTCTCTTGAAACCGTTGAGTTCCACAGATAATTTAAGAAAATGCAAATCTGTCATCATAATAAGAGAGCAAGTAAACTAGTTTCTTTCTAGAATCTGAAATCTTATAAAATTCTACATCCTGAGGAAATAATCGACTAACTGAAAAACAAGCATATTTTATTACAAAAGAAAATTATAACACCAACCAATATCTTACAGTGAGCAAAGTAAGTCCATAAAATATTAAAATTAAGTTTCATTTTGTTTTCTATATTAAAGTGGTGTTTTGTTTTTCTTTTCAAGTACATTAATTTCCTTTCTTTTTCTCCCATCATCAAATATTAAGTTTCTGCTGTGTCCTTGGCATCTGATAGGTTGATTACTAGGTAACTATTCTGTGTCTTTCTCTGAATCTTAATCACATGATTTTGTAGCTTAGTCTTCTTCTGTTAAACATATGTTATAATTATAACAAGAAAATGACAAAAATTTTAAATTTTATTTATTTTCCCAAGGGAAAAATATGTGAACAACAGGGTAGTAATTATTCATGTAATTAATCATATATATGTATATATATTTAATTAGACATATATTTAATTAGAAGTCCTTGTGTCTGTAAATACATGTTTTTTTGTGTGTGTTATATAGACATGTATATTGACAAAGATATGATTAGTTTGAGTCCCAGGAGAGATACATGCTTTAAAAAAAGATACATTGGAAATAACAGAGCACTCTATTATTGACTGTCTTATGCCTAAAGCTGACTCTCTATATAAATTAAGTGGTAGTGTTCTAAGAAGGCCTTTCCTCCCCATGAGGAACATCTTTTTGCTTTCACTAGCTTGCTAGTAGAGACCAAATATTCTTTGCCCTCAAAAGAAGACATTGATGGGTTTCTTCAGGGAGAGGTGGCTGACTCGTCTCTAATTCCTATTGCCTCACAAGGTTGGGGCTGGGAGGGAGCATAGAGGAAAAGGGAGAGATGCAGAAGAGAGAGATGGAGAGAGAGGAGACAGGTCTGAGTGTGGGGTCGGGAAGGATTAAGGAGTACAAGAAAGTGAGTAAAAGGGAAGACTTCAGAACAGAAAAGTGAGGGTGAGAACAGCTGAGAGAACCAGCATTATTGAGTTAGAGAAGACAGAAAGGACACAGAGAGAGAAAATGGAGGGGGATGTAAGAAGGTTCTAGAATGAGAGGAGAGGACATATGAAAGAAAGGGAAAAAGGGAGTAATGAGCAAGAAACTTTGTGCAAGAATGAGAGAACAGTCACAGTGGTACCTAGTAAGAGGGCGATTGTATCAGGTGTTGAAAAGATCAAGAAGTAAACCTCGTAGGATATATGGCAAAAAAACTATATGTGAGAAAGTATGTGTCAGAGTGTTAGAGACAAAGAAAAATACACACATGCATGTGGAGAGGGAAGAATTTCATTACATTTGTAATTTACTTGAATTGATGGAAATGTAGCAGATTGTAGCTACACCCCTCAGTAAATCTATCTCTGTCAATATGTGTGTGTGTGTGTGTGTGTGTACAACTATGTGTGGTGTGTGGGTGTAGGCAAGATTTAGAAGATCAGAGGCACGGTTTGTACAAAATATTGCTTTCTGGATAGGGAGGCTGTCTAAGAGTTCATCTCTTTCTGAGAAGCCTGAGTTTATTTATTTCCAACATCCTTGTCCTTTCTGTGTAATTCATTAAAAATTAAAACCATAAAAAACTGTATAAATCCAGTTCTAACTCTACATGTATGATTTGGTTGTCACCAAATCTTCCACAAAATTTTCTCCCTAATCTATTTTGTCCTTCTGTTTTAATTTTCTTGATAACAGATATGATAAATAGGAAAGGCGAATTCATTATATACGAACATGAAACAGTTTAATGCTTTAATAGATGGGGGATGTAGCATAAGAAGAAAATCAAATTGTCGAAGATGTAATCCAAAAAATAATAAAATCTGATATCACTGTGCTCCAGGAGGGATGGCTATTTTAAAATACAAAAGATAAGAAGCCATGGTACATCTGTGGAAAAAGGTAACATTTGCACACTGTTGGTGGGAATGTGGATTAGAACAGCCATTATTAAAAACAGTGTGAAAGTCCTAAAAAAAATAAAATAAAAAAGAATGACCATATTATCTAGTAATCCCATTATTGAGTGCATATCCAATGGAAAGGAAAGCAGTACATCAGAGACTTCTGTACTTTCATGTTTATTTGAGCAGGATTCACAATAGCCAAGACTTGAAAACAGACTTAATGTCCATCAACTGAGGAATGGGTCAAAAAATGCAGTACATATACATGGTAGAATACTATTCAGTCACAAAAAAATTTAAAAAAATTCTGTCATTTGTTGCAATGTAGATAAATCTGTATAACTTTGTCTTAAGGAAATAAGCCAAACACAGAAAAACATGATCCCACTTATGTGGAATCCCAAAGAGCTGATCTCATAGAAGTTGAGAGTAGAATGGTGTTACTAGAGCGGAGTCGGGGGCAGGGAACATAGATGGTCAAGTGTCACACAGTCATTGTGAGGTGGGGTCAAGAAGTTCTGCTTTTATTGCAAATTAAGGTGACTATAGGTAATAATAAGTTATTGTATATTTTAAAATTCTAGGAAAAACTATGTTGAAAGTTTTGACCATAAATAAATAATAAATATCTGAGGAGATAGATGTCCCTCCCTGGATTTAATATTATATAATGCATACTTATATATAAATGTCACATGGCCCCCCACAAATATGTGCAATTTTTATACTTTATGTATCATTTTAAACATTTAAATTAAATAATATTAAAGTCCTTTATATGAATGCAGCATCAACAAATGTATCTAATTATTTCACCATATTGTTTGTGTGATATTCACTTTTGCTCTATTTTTTCATGTATGTGTACGTATTCTCTGAACAATAGTATATATGAATCCATGCATAATCCATTCACTGAAATACTGAATAATGAAGTTATCCTGTATTTAATGATTCCCAACTCCATGTGCATTCTAATGTTTCTGGTAATTTTTTTTGGCTTAGCATTTGTAGGATATAAATAATATTTTCATTACAAAAAGATGTATTTTAAAATTTAAGAATAAAAAACTCATAAATATCAAAAGTACCAGAAAATGTACTCTAAAATTTTTCTTTAAAATTCACTTTAAAATATAGAAAATATATAGATAATGAAATAATGAGATTTTATATAATACTCAGAATGAAAATGACCTGTGATTATAACTAAGTATAGTACAGATTTTGGTTGTATGGATATTAAAGATATTTGAGAAAACTGAACTAATTGTATTTCTTTAAACATCATCATAATGTGCTAGATTTATTCAAAGTCAAGAATTCTGGCTAGGGCATTTTTTCCCTTTGTGAAACATATTTATTACTATTCAACTGAAAAAAAAATGAAAAATAATTCATTGGATATATTAAATGCAAAGTTTTTAAGCATTTAAGAAACAATTTTGACCTACTTTGTGTATGAGGAAATGTTTCTTTTCATTCTAAACACTAGTACTTTAACACTTAAATTGAAAATTTCAGTATCTTACATTCAATTTAAAAAAAACAGTTGTATGTTGAGTGCAGTGGTGCACATCTGTAATCCCAGTTACTCAAGAGGATCAGGAAGGAGGATTCAAGTTTGAAGTCACCCTCAGCAATTTAGACCCTGTTTCAAAATAAAGTAAAAAGTTCTGGGGATAGAGCTCAAGGGTACAGTACATGCCTAACATGTTCAAGGTCCTGGGATTAATCTCAAGTACTGCCAAAAACAAAACAACAGTAACAAAAAAAATTGTTTCTAAGAATGGCATTTTATAGCTCTCTATGGATAAGACATTCCAATGGAGTTTTTCCTAATATTTCTTTTCATTGATCACCTTCATACTAACACAATAAAAAGGCATCTGATTCTAAGCTTTCAATGGAGGAGACTATCTTCTATGAAGGTTGAGTTCCCTACTGATGTGTGAAGGAGTTTCATTAAGGACCACAAGAAAGAGGGTAACTCTGATGCACTTATGACACAGGTGTCTGCCAATCCTACAAGGCATTTTAGAAACTGGATGACATTGCAGACATGACCCGAAAGAGCCACAGAGGCCCAGTCTTTCTACCTCTGGAATGAAATCTGCTCCCAAGCAAAGAATTAAGCTTAGGTGTGGCTCCTGCTTTAGTCGAGGAAGATCCTGGGGAAGAATCTAATAGTGAGTCTTCAATAGTCAAAATAATTTAAGGATAATTTAGTTTTCTGTTAATGTAATGTAAAGAACATTGTCCTCTCAACTGTTTTCTAGGAATCTTGTACTGAAATAGGCTTTAGGGATACAAAAGTGAGTCACACATGGTGATGTTTGTTCTCAAGGAAAAGTTGATATAAAGGGATGATAAGCCTTTAAGCTAATAAATGCAGTAGAAAATTTCACTAAAATGAGTTAATCCCGTAGGGCAGGTGGAGTCATTTAGCAAAGCCTGCAGATACATTTACTGCCAAAACTCAGCGGGGTGTTACTTGCATGCCAGTATAGAGGACAGGGTTGGTACTAACCTTTTGAAATCCATAGAACATTCCCTCAAAACAAAATTTATCTCACCCAAAATATAAGTGGTCCTAAGGTTGAGAAACTGACTCAGATGCTCTGTGTTCATTATGAGGGGAAGATAAGTAACTGAAAAAACAACAAAAAATAAATAAATAAAAAATAAAGACAAAGGTGCATAAAAACAGGCAATATCCTGGAATGTGCTAGGCAGAAAAGTGGTCCAGGTTGATGTCAGAGTTGTAGTCAGTGCTAGGGAAAAAGAGATCCATTTTCATTCTCAGTGTCAAACAAAGTCAGCAGTCAGTTGGAAGTAAATCGGCACACCTTCTTTAATCAGTCCTCACCACTCAACAAAAAAATGTGCTCATTTGTTTTCTTGGATGTTTGCTTATTTTATTCACCCTGTCTTCCTGGCTTTAGATAGGCATTTGACATTTCCATCTGTGAAGCAGGGTGCTGGCACAATATCTCTTTCAGAACTCCTCAGATTTGACAGGGATATAAATGAGGAAATAAACTAATGAGTAAGAGAGAAACTTTAAGTGCAAGAGAAATTAACCAGTTAATTTTGGTTAGTGTTATGAGTATATCTTGTTTACCAGCTATATTGGATCAAAGATAGTACTTATCTCTTTAAAAATTGTCTTGATGAATCTTATCTCCTTGAACTAAACTTTCTTTGCTACTCCCTTAGATCTTCATTCCCTTTGCCCTCTAGAATTGCTGGATTGCTTTTATTTCTCTTAAATCAGTGAGATAAAAGTGTTAATATTTGAAGTAGACAAATTTCATTCCTCTGAAAAAAAGATGTGTGATTTTATCATCAGCAGTACATTATCTGAGAAAGTATTGCTCCATCAGAAAAAGTAAGAGAACTCTATATCTAATGGAGCATTAAAATTTGTTCCATTGATTTGTGTGTATCAATAAACTACTTAAAATATTCACAAATTAATGCAACCTATTGATGAGGACCAGTATAATAGTCTTAAGAATATGCACATCCAGGCCACCAAAAACCTTTAGAATCCAGTCAATCTTACTTTTGTAGATCCCACTACACTTCGCATCAAACATATAAAGATCCATATTCAAATTTATATTAAAGAAATCAATAAAAATGAGGACAACTATTTTTCTATAAATACATGTATCATACTATTTTTATTATAAATGTTCAAATAATTTTTAAGTGTTGCTTGTTAAGTGGTTTACCTGTGTGGAATGCAATTAGACGTTTAAACTTTTGAAAAAGATATTTACTTATAATTTCTTAAAAATTACAAAAATTTAAGCCACACGTAAGCCCTTTAGAAGGAGAAATTTTAATAACATTTAATGTAATTAATTAAATTGACAGTGCTGCCTCTAAGATAATTAACAATTTCAGGTATTGCTTTATTAACTACTTAAACGAATTCATTTTTCTCTTCTTCAATTTATGCTTTTATTGTCTCTTCAAAAATTTAAAGAAATGCATTGCTTATATGTGTGATATGACTACAAAATATATGTAAAATGGCCATGTATAAGGCTTTGCTATAAAAAGCCCACCCCTAGGAGTTTGGACTAAAGAGATCAATACAAATAGGTGAAAGTAATTTTTCTATAAATATACGTATTATAGAATATTTGTAGTTTAAGAAGATTAGTGTAACACATAAATTTAGATAAAAATGTAGTAAGTAAATATAATTTTTAAGAATTTTATTATTTATTGAATAATGAAAAAGTAATATGTTAATTTTACAAAGTAGTTTCCATATTTTGAATTATTTTATTACATGAATAAACACATCACATGTGAAGGTTTCCACTGACACATTAAAAAGTGATCTTAATGTGTGGTGAGATATTTTGGGGTTCAATTCATTATTTTCATTATTTTTATTTTTCTTACTTTCTACTTTAATATAAGCATATGTTACTTCTGTACAAAATACTTTCCAAAATTAAAAAAAATAAATAAATACCTATTAATCATCCAAAGGAAAAAAAAATAACAATTAAAAATAAGTAAGACAAACACAAACTACAAACAAGTTTACTGGGTTTATTTTTTAGATTGTAATAATATTCTCAAACTGTTCATTTTCATATGTTACATAGCATAATTAAAATATAATTACATTACCATTTAGTATTACGTACTTTTCCATTTTTAAAATTGCAAAGGAGCTACTTATTGATTATTCACTCCTAGTCATTCCAGTTTTGCTTTGCCTAGTCCTAGTCTCCTAAATTAAAAGTGTCAGTGACTTTAGTTTTTGTACAATTTTTATATATGTAATACTCTCTGTCCTTTATGAATGGAAAGCATATAAGACTCTACTGGTGAACTCAACAGCCATCCCTATGTAGTGAATTCAGTGATTTACCAAGACAAGCACATTAGAAGTGGCCCATCCTTTGGGGAAAAAGTACTTTGTCATACATACATTTTGTTTAAAATTTGATAAAAAAAAAGAGGATAATAAAAAGCAAATGAATTTTTTTAGGTGTATTATTTTTTATCAGTTGTCAACTAGCCCTGTTCCTCCCAAATTTCTGCTCATAGCTTGAAACTATCCCAACTTTTTGTCTTAGTATACTGCTATACTTGTCCAAAATTTACATTTGAATTTTAGACTCCATGAGGAGAGCTGTTAATTGTTTTTTGTGTAATGATACATAAGCTTCCGTGCTCTCATGAGAAGATAAATTGGACACCTGTAGAAATAATTAACTGAAGTACCAATTCCATAATTTGTGAATTAAAATTTATGTTGAACATGGTAATTTAACATTGGCATCCTACTGATCTAAGAGAAATCTGTAATTCAACAAATATTTGTAGAGTATCCACTTTGTTAGAAATATACTTGTGTGAGTCAGCTTTTCATCACTGTAATTAAAATACCCGAAAAGAACAATTTAGACGAGGACAGGTTTATTTTGGCTCACAGTTCAGTGTGTGGACAGCTAGCAGCTGCATTGCTCTGAGCCAAGGTGAGGCACAACATCATGGAAGAAAGGCACCATGGGGGGAAATGCGAGTTCATGGCAGTTGAGAAGCAGAGGGAGCAAGCAAGGGGCCAGATAAGAAAAAAAAAAAATACAGTAATCCCCAGGCAAACCCCTACTGACCAACTTCCTGCAGCCACATTCTACCTGCCTTTAGTTACTACCATTCAAGTTACTAATCCATCAAAGAGATTAATCCATTTAATTAATTAACCCATGTGATTAATTAATTCATTTGATTAATCCATCAAACAGATCAATCCAGATTAGATTACACCTTTCACTATCTAATGAAACTCAGCCTCTGAACAATCCTTTCACCTCTGAACAATCCTGTCTTGTCTAACGTGACCTTTTGTGAGACACTTCATATTCAAACCATAACAAAACCTATAAATATGATAAAATATGAAGGAGTTCCAAGATTTTTTAATGCTGTTCATAAAAAAAATGTTTAATGTCACCTTTGTACATGAAGATAATATCAAAAGAATTGCATTTTATTTTTTGTTAAGAATGGCTTACTTCATACATAAATGATACAAATAGTTAATTATCCAAGTTTTAGTCATGGCTCAATAATTTCTCAATATTTTTGCTTGTTTGTTTGTTTGTTTTTTGTAAGCAACAAGGAGGTGTTTATTGAGAGCTAGCTCGGTCCTTGGCGCACACACAGCAACTGGTGATGCTGAGAGGCCCCAAGCTCAGGGTTTGCAGCAGTTTTATACACTCTTTGGGGAAGGCAGGGACTTCACATACATCGTAGCACCTCTTAGCAAATCATCACACACTGTGGGAAAATCAAACAACAACTCTAAAACATGATTAGCACATTCACTGGTGGGAACAAGTTGGGTAAGGGTGATTGATTAGTACTAGAGGGGGATTCCTTTGAATTGATTGGTTTAAGCCACAGAGGGGTGTTGGTGCTGAACTACATGGTTTCCCAACATGTTATCAACCACCATAAATAACTGGGAGGGTCATCTAGCATCCCAGGTATTTCCCTGTCTCATACTGATTGGCGGCTGCTATGGGGTTACTATGGGTCCCCACCTAGCCTGACTGAGTCAGGGACACCTAATGCAGCAGATCTCTCCTGTTATTTGTAGATGAACAACTTAACAGGGTGGGAATGTGCCTAGATGTGCTCTGTGGGTCTTTCCAAGGACAAAGGTCATGTCCCTTCCTTAGACAGGCTTTGCTTTGAGGTAGAGGCTGGCTTTTCATTCCCCCCTTTGTCTGGAAACTTGGGAACCAATCATGGTTTCCTCAGTTGGGGGCCTATTTGGGCTGGCTCTACATCTTGGTAAACAGTAATCCTCAGGGGACAGTCTTCAACTTCCCAGACTCACTCAAAATTGGCCTCCTAGATCCAACCTGACTCGATTTACCTATCTACACTATCTATTTCTGCCTTCATTTCCCCCCTAATTTTAGGAACTCTTTACTGCTGTAAGGAGAAGGGGCGACAGCTCATTCTGGCTGCTTCAGAGCTGAAAAGGGGTGTCGAACATAAGGGGGCTCGACAACATGGGGGACCACCTTGGGGACATGAGTTCCCTTTTAGAAGTCAGTTCTATTTGAAGTCTGGTTGGGGAAAAACAGATTGTCATCTGGGGATGGGTGCTTCTATGAGAGAAACAAAAACCATGAGTATTGAATAAATGTTACAGCAGCTGGAACATGTCACTGTATAGAAGTTCCCTCACCAGGCTTACAGTTATCAGGACTGTAAACATAACATTTAACTTTTAGGGTTACAGATGTCCTTCCCCTTAAGATACAGTTTAATAATTTAATGTCATCTGATCTTGCAAAATCCTTTTACTAGTATGACCTCTGTGTCTGATAGAGAAACCTTTAATTCTATTACTCAGGGATGGATAATCATACTAGCAAACATTAGCCTACCTGTGTAGGTTAGGAATTTCTGTAGGCCTTAAACTAAAAACTACTCTGGCAGTTCCTTTTGATAGTTATCAGGCATTCCTGCCTAAGAATCTCTTTTGTACCCTCCAATTTACTTATTCTTGTGGGCTAACACAAAGTGTATTCCTTAAGTTACATTTCACTATTATTATTATTTTCAATGCCCAGGAATAGTTGTGTTTTGGTTTTAACTGTCTTTGCTAAGTGTTTAAGATGAAGCAATCAAAGTGACTTTTGTTTCTATCTATTGTTAACAGTCAGCTGGGTTTCCATGGGAGTCCTGGGGGAACTTTACAGCAGCTTCTCAGTTCTGCTAGTGCCATTTGTGCTAGGATGGGTCCAGGTCTTGCTTGACCATGTGGCTTCTCTTGGAAGCATCAGGGATGTCTCCCTTCTCCAGTGACCCTCCTCTGCATAGCAAATGCACTGATTGTCTTTCTGTTCTCCAGTGGTCTCATTAATCTCCCTGATTCGGAGGTCATGTGGCCCAGTGTTGCAAAGCTCTTTAGAGAAGTCCCCTGTTCCCTGGATTCAGACTGACTTAGAGGGCAAGAGCCAAATATTGGTTTTCTTGGCCCTTTTAATTTAACTTTAATTTTAAAACTTAATCTTAAACAGCCAGCAAATAAATTTCAACAGCCTTATATTAAGAGTACTGGGCTTTAATGTCTATCTCTCCTTCCTGTAGGTGATTCCTCATTATCTTAAATTAACCCAGGTTGTGTGTTCTTAAAGCAGTACCTCTGCAAAACATTAACAGGCAATCTTTAGACCATTTATAAGAAAACTTCTCAATATTTTTTATATACCTTTTTCTTTTCCTTTCTCTCTCTCTCTCTCTCTCTCTCTCTCTCTCTCTCTCTCTCTCTCTCTCTCTCTTGGTTCTGTTTTGTTTTGTTGGTACTGGGAATTAAACCCGGGGGCACTTTACCATTAAACTGTCTCCTACCCTTTGTATTCTTTCAGAGGGTCCTACTAAATTTCCAAGGTTGGCCTCAAACTTGCTATTCTCTGTCTTAGCCTACCTAATAGTTGGGACTACAGAATTGTGCCAATGTGTCCATCTCAATAATGTTTATAATTGATTATTATATGGGTATGCATACTGACTTCTGACATTTCAATAATTTAAAGAGAATAATGAGGCCATGCAAAAGTTAAAAGAGCTATTTAATTTTAAAATTATGTTTCATATGTAAGAAGATCATTTATTTTTATTCTTTCTGGAAATAACTTCTTTAAAAAGAAGATACAACACAGCAACCCAAGCATTAGTGATTTTGTTGTTGCTGTTGTTATTTATTTTATTCTTAATCTTTATGTCTCTCACTTTCTTGAGGGTACAAAGTATATTTGCTTTGAAAAGACTTCCTTTTCTCTTTCTGTTAGATAAATGTTATATAGTGACAGTGCTGAGGATTTAATTAATCAGAATAGGTGACCTAAAATTATAACAAGATTAGCAAATTAGATGGTGTGAATGTTGATACAGAAAAGTAAACTCTTTACTAGGTAGGACAAATATAAAATTGGCAGGTTCACTTTATTAACTTATTAATTGAAATAGTAGCAGAACATTAAACAAATAGAATGAAATTTATTAAAACAGCTATTGGGGGTAGAAAGGATCAAAGGATTTATTAATTGTCCACTCACCCTTGATCTATGATAGGTATTTATAACTTTTAAAATATACTATTTTAACTACCAAGCATATATTCCATATTTTCAAATCTTTATTTTGAGTTTAAATTCAAATGTACAACAATAGAATGATAGACATTTAAACAAGGAATCATATGATGCACTTTTGCTTGGCAAATATATAAAAAGCTTTCAAACACTTAAACCCTCAGTGTGCCAACTTTTGAGTTTCTGAGACAATAAGGTTTAGAGATGGATACAATGTTATGTCCAGTTCAGAAAAATTATGGTGAGTTCTGAGGGTGACATTTTGTTGCTCTATTTTTAAAATAATAGAAAAAATCAGTTTCATTTTAAAAAGTCCCAGCAGGCATAGTTTATGGAAAAATGAAATATATCCAAGAATGCATTTTTTTAAATTCCATGTGCATATTGGTTACCTATTATTGTCTTATATATTAGTACAAACATACAGTTTAAAGGTACACACATTCACCTTCTCATGGTTTCCACTTACAGTCTCACTGTTTGCATGGATAAATGCCCAAGCATGGCCTAGCTGATCTTTAGCAAGCCCACTGTCCAGGGTGGTCTTGCAGGTTGTCAGATTGAAGGCCTCAGTATTCTGGCTATCAGCTGGGGAGACTCCTCTGTCCTTTGACATGTGAATCTCTTCATATGCAATTCAAAATAGGCCAGCAAGGTCCTGGAGTGTAGTTCAGTGATTAGGATGCTTTACTTTCCTAGCATGAGCAAGGCCCTACCAAAAAAGTAAACATGAAAACCCATGTATGCACACTTCTTGAGAAACAGGGTCTGCTGACTACAATTTCCTTTCTTCATTTTGCTTTAATCCTGAAGAAAGTACAGTTAATATGGTATTTGTGCCCATAGCATATGATTTAACTTGCAGGAATTGCCTGACACAATTGGATCCATGTAGGAGATGCTGTGATTCTCTAATAGAAAATCTGTAATAGTTAAGCAGTGTGGAGATACTGGATATGTTGTTGGTAGTTGTAAGGATAAATGATTATTATAATTATTGATTAAAAGTTGAAAAGCAGTCCATATATTATGGCAGATTCTGTTACTTTTCTAATACAAAGACACTTCTAATTATCTTCTCTCTTATTAAATTCCTCTATGTTTCCTGGAAACCTATATACCTACTCTTCCATTTTCCCTTGCAGCTACTTGTAGCCAAATTACCCACTTTTATCGTACAATAAATAAGCAGATATGTTAGAGGATAGGAATGCTTTGGGGAAAACTTCTACTTTTCTGATTAAAACAAAAGCCCATATCTAGTGTGTTCCTTTACTCTTTTTCCCAGCTGGAAGGCAAAAGTCATCTAGAAACATTATTGAAGCTTTAAGATAATCTGAGAAATAGTGTTGATGATATTGCACAGCTGAAGGAATGGCAAAAACATTTTATATTCATGACGCAGCATTTTCTTATTCTTGCCTCTAAATGAAATCTTAACAGAAGAATTTATACTGTAAACCAGAAAAATAACATTAAGCAAAGATAGCACTGAAGCAATTACAGATTGAAATAATTGATAAATACTGATCTTCACAATATTAAAATTATTTATTTTCCATATAGATGTATCCTGTTAGTCATGCTTCTTAAATTTTAACGTTCATATGAATAAACTGCAAAAATTGGTCAAATTCACATTCCTATTCTGGACACCTGTATGGGAACTGGTGTTCTGCATTTGTTACAGGTGATGTTTATACTAGGGGTCTACAAAGTATATTGCAAGTTGCAGAATCTATGGCCTTCCTTTTTTTCTGCTAATTTCTGATAGTATTGATGAAAAGACAACTATTTCTCTTGCTATGGTTTCAGTATGACTTGTCTTCACCAAAATTTATGTTGAACTTTGGTCCCATGTGGCAGAGTTGAGAGGTATTGGGAACTTGAAGAGGGGGTTAGGTTCCTTGATTAATGGTTCTTTCACAGGAGTGAGTTCTTACTGTCACAAAACTAGATTGGTTACCACAAGTGTGAGTTCTTAAGAATCACCTGGTATTTACCTCCATCTGTCTGGCACACATGAGATGCTGTTGGTATGTTCTTGAACTTCCAACAACAAAAGTTCAATAAATCTTTTTAAAAACAAATTATTCAGTCTCATATATTCTGCAAAAACAACAGAAAACAGACTTTGACATTTCATGAGGATATATGTTCATTGTGTATCACCATTGCCCATGATGTTGTCACGAGAGAGTGTGTATACTGGGTACTGGAGATCGAACCCAGGTGCACACAGCCATTGAACCACATCCCCAGCCCTTTTTAATTTGATCCATGTCTCACTAAGTTGCTCAGGTTCTTAAGTTGCTGAGGCCAATCTCAAATTTGTGATCCTTCTACTTCAGCCTCCCAAGTCATTGAGATTATAGGAGTGTACCACCACACAGGACCATAGTGTTATCTTGCATGTTATGAATGCTGAATAAATGCTTATCTAAGGAAAAGTCTGTCTAGTCAAGGTGAATAGGTAAAAAAAATGACCTACTACCTTATTGGAAACAAAAGCTTGATTATAATAGGTCTAAGATCCAGTGAGAGCCAAATAAATGCAATGGAAAGCTATTTGTAAACATTTATTAAAAAACAAACATGGAGAGAGTTGAAGTGAAAGGACAATTTTTTTTATTGGTATGCTGTTCTTTCCAAGGTAAGAATTTATATAGTTTATTTTGATAGGAATGATCTCATACAGAGGAACAATCTGATGTTACAGAAGTAAAGGGTAACTGCCCAAATTCTGTCATGTTGAAGCAAATATATAGGTTGTAGTAAACAGGTGAACAAACTTTCCTAGGCAGAAACTAAGATGGTTCACTCATAAAAACTAGAGGGAAAATGGAATGTTTCTACAGATAATTTGTGTGCACAAATAACTTTTCAGGATGAAAAATGTTAAAATTCTCTTTAAATTTCTCAATTCTATTTATAAATGGACATACTTCATAGTCAATACAATGCATGTTTAGTGCAAAAAAAAGAGCAGAAAAGACTTTTTAATGACAAAATAATGTAAAGAAAAAATTTCAAAATTAAAAAGATTCTGTGGAAAATAATGCAATATGCAATTTCCCCACTATTTTTTAATTATTTTCATTAATTTTGACTAGTTTTCATGTTGTCTTCATCTTGTATTATGTAAGTATAAAACATAGACAGTCTATACTATAAATGATCACTATATGAATTTATACCATATGTAGAAAAAATTTCACTATAAAATGACATATGGTCTATTATTACATTTATTTATTTATTTATTTATTTTTTGCAAAATTATGTCATGTTCCAGGAAATTTTGTATCTCTTAGTTACAGTATTTAACAAAGTTCTTTGAGTATCATAGGACTGAGATTCATTTTTTAAAAAATTCATTTAATGTAACATCATTCTTCCCTTATACTATTCTGTTCCATCTGTTGAATGCTTGATTTTTACCATTATTTTAAGGTTGCATACTGTATCTGCTTGCTAGGACTGGCATCACAAATATCACAGATTGGGCAACTTATCCAACAAAAATTTATTTTCTCAGAGTTCTGGAGGCTGTAAGTCTGATATCAAAGTGTCAGTTGGCCTAGTTTATTCTGAGTCATCTTCCTTGACCTGTAGTTGGCTGTCTGTTCCTGCCGTCTTCACGTGGTCTTTCCTCTGTGCCTGCTTGTGTCCCAGTATCCTCCTTTTATAGGGACAGCAGCTATAGGTGATTTCTAATATCTTCATTTTTATTTAATTATCTCTTTACTAAAAAACCCTATCTCCAGTTATACTCATATTATGAGATACTGGAGGTTAGGACTTCAATGTGAGCAGTATAGAATTCAGACCATAAGACTCACTGAAGGATTTAAAGGTACAATTGTTTTTTTTTTTTTTTTAAGTAATGAAAACACAAAGATAGTTAAGATTCAGTTAATGTGTAAGAAATTTCTTTTCTCAGAAGGGTTAAAAATCTGAACATGTAAAAATCCAAGTCTAATATGGTGCTTCTCCCAATAAACATACTTATTCTTTTGATGTTTTAAGAGAGCATTGATAAATATTTCCATTGCCAATGAGTAAGGAAATGTCAGTGCCCCACCCTTTTTTAAAATAGAATACATTTTAAGAATTTATTTTTTAAAATTGTTTATTTGTGTTAGTTACACATGACAGTACAATGACCTTGACATATCATACATTTGAATCAGATGGGATATAAATGTGGCTTTTCAAATACCACTTTTCAATTTTCTATTTCACCACAGTTCCTTATTTCTAATCATTATATTCTGTGCTTCTAAGTGGAGGAAGCAACTGTGTATTGGGAATGTCCATTTCACTTTCAATAAGTTAAAAACTTAATAGCGGTCACTGCAGCTAAAACCAAAGCAAACATGATAGTTGAATTTTAAGATGACAGTGTGCAACTCACAGAGGCTAAATTCCTTTGAAAGGTTTTATGGTGTTTACTTTGCTGTACATTGCGTATATGTGATTCTGAAAAGGTTAAAAGAGTAGCATAGGGAATTATTGCTTTTGGAAAGAATAAAGGGACCATACTGAGCTCATCAGTGGTGGGGAATTCAGCATTTTTCAAATTCAAAATGCATAGAGTAGGAAGTGACTTTTCCCTAAGTCCCCACTAGCATTCTAGCATTTGGATAGGAAATAATGGATTTCAATTGCAAAAAGAGAAAATGGAATCTAAAATATATTTCCTGGCATTCATGGTAATAAATTGAGTATTGTCTTTTCCACAAAATTTTATAAGACTATTTAATGACTATATTGTGAAATACTTTCAGTGTAGTTTTGCAAAAGTACCAATGGTTTTGGATTCTCCAGCAAATTTTTTTTTCTTTTATTTATTATTATTTTTAAATGTAATGTCTATCAGAGCTATTTTAAGTTATTCCCATGACTTTCTGGAGGTCAAATCAAATCCTTACCACAAAGAAATTATAAATGTTGGGGTGATAGATATGCTGACCACCTAGATTTGAGCATTACAAAGTGTGTTCACATTAACTAAATATTACACTGTATCCTATGAACATATTCAATTGTCATATGTCAATTTAAAATAAAATGTCATTAAGTGAACCTAGTGACAGAGTTTTGGCAGTTTGGAGATGAGTCCTTTTGTCTTTCATTTTTAAATACCTCCAGGAATTTACGTTATATTAGCAGGTCTTATGAAAACTTACACTGCAAAAAGATTTTGGCTTTCAAAAGATGCCTTTGGTTTAACATGTATGTTTTATGTTGTATTAATGTATATATACTGATCATCTGATAAGTACTATGCCTAGCATTTATAGGAAGTAAGGATGTACACACTTGGACAAATGACTCCTGAGAATAGATTATGCTATTATGGGACATATAACCTCAGATCAGCTGGAAATCTTAAATTGAATCTAAACAAAGTATATACTGCAGTTGAATAGAAAAGAGAAAATGTACTAGCAAATGAGGAAAAGTTTAGAAAAGGTACTAGAGATCAAGAATTTATTTTAGAAGAAAATATGAGAAGGAAAGTTTGGAATGAACATACTTTATTTATGTTCCATCTTCATATCTGAAAATATATTTATTTTTAAAAGTTATGGTATGTAAAGGGAGTCTTGGAGTGTCTGTGATAAAATAGTAATACTAATAAAATGAAAGACATTTAAAATTTATATAAAATAATAGAAATTTAAAAATTTAAAATGCATCATTCTAGTTCCCCAAAAATTATAATTGTCCTGTCCTACATTTACAGAAACATTCAGCAAGCAAGGAGCTATATACAAGTATGTTGAGAGTAGCAGTATTTGCAATAGCAAAGAGATTTATAATTACTAATTACCATACAATTACCATTAGAGACCCAGATAAATAATCTCTGATTGCTCCCTAGTGTGTATACTATGAAAGAGTGTGTAATTGTAGTTGAGTATGGAAACACTGCTATTAATGTATAGATTTAGAGAACTGAGGAATGGAAGGGTGAAGGATTTGCAGAATTAACCATTCATGTAATAAGTGTATGCATGCTTGTACATGCATGATTGTAGATACACATGTTGTCTTATGTAGGTGTGTGGTGTACCATTTTACTCTTCATCAAATGGGAACGAACCTATTGTTTATATACAAATAGAATACTCAAAGCTTACCTACAGGATAATCAATTATAGCAATGCTTTGACACTATGCTAAGTTACAGCATCCCCGAAATATAAAATACCAAATGCATGACATCATTTGTTTATGTGTGATCATGGGCTAATTAGTAATTAGATCCACTGAAATGTTTTATTTAATTGGAACAAGTGGAGGATCTTACATATAATGGCTATGAAGGTAGAACCATATGCCAGGCATAGTTTCAGTCATGGGCCTAGAGTGAGAAGATGTACACTTCCAAGCTGGGTGCTGGTTTCATTGAGGTTGATGATCAGCATATTAATGAGAATTGATTTTATTTAGTTTAACATGTCTGATTAATAATATTATGTCCTGATAAACATGGTTGTGAACACCTGTAATCCCAGATACTCAGGAGAAATGGGCAGATGAATGAAAAGTTAGACTGAATCAGCTCAATGGTAGAGCATTTGCCTACCATGCATGAGGCCCAGGATTCAATTTCCAGCAACTCTAAAAAATTTATATTATTTATAAGTAATAGTAATACAGTGTGAAAATTTCCATATGAAAACTAAGTACATATGATTTAATAAGGTAATGGGTAATGCCATTTATGTAAGTTTATGCACATGCTTGTATGCATGGGATAGAGGTCTTAATGTTGTTTAAACACTACAATTAAGCAATGTGCATTTAAGTATAGATAGTACCATTACATTATTAAAGGGGTAAAACAATACCTTCTATACAGAGGGTGTTGAAGTTTTATTACTTTTTCTTTAATATTCACACAATACTCGGAATCAAATTATGTGCTTCAAGTAGAAGAATCAGGAACAGTTTAAATAGAATTTCAATGTCGAATGCTCATAGGGAGGCTGTGGGCTTATTCCTTGATTGCTCTATGGGATGTATTTCTCCCAATTCCGGTTTACAAATCTTTTGCTATATATATATATATATATATATATATATATAAAACTCTTCATTTTAAAAAAGCTTATTCTCAAATAGACTATATTTGAATAGTATAAGTATGATAATAAGAAGAAATTATAGGATAGATGCTCTTTGATGAAAACAAAAGGATGTTCAAATAGCTGCCTCCTAATTTATGTGTCAGGAGATCAGCCACTAAAACTTAAAATCCTCATCAAATTAATGGACAAAATATTTAACTTCCTTGTCTAGATGGCTGAAGTATAGGAATGTTAGTTATAATGAGGTTCCAAAGCACCAGGACAGACACATTTCTGATTTATTGGAAATAGATAATAAAATTGCATAAGCAAATAGGAAACACCATTGTGGCTTAATATGGGGAGGCATATTAAGGGGTTTTGGAGGTGTACAGTATTCTGGGGATCCTAGAAGTTCATTGGAAGATAAGACTAGAATTAGTAATGTTAAGATATAATATGTTTAATTGTTTAATAATAGTGAAATGGGATTTTTATCTGAGTCAGGTTTTTCCTAATTAGTTATTTGATCCTGTTTCATGAAGGAATAGAAGGTGGATTATTACAAGACTTGAAATAATGAATGGTGGAATGAAAAGAAAGAAAACAATAATGTTAAAGTGGATTTATAAGTTAAAATCTTTCTCAAATCCATTCTACTAAATTAATACCAATATAATGAAGAGATAAGAGAAGATTAGAGGTGACAGTTGCTCCCCAGAAAGGTATTTGTCCTCCTGGTAAAATATAACATATGAAAATTGCAGCTACTACTAAAAATAATAAAACAATCCTAATTTCCAGGTTTCTAGAATAGCATAAGAACCATAATAAAAACCTCTATCTGCAGGAAAAAAATTATCAGATGAACAATATCTTAACGCTCTGTTTGCATTAAGATATCTGATAATTCAGCCATAATTTTCATCTGACCAAGTGCAACTGAGAGATGAGACTATAGTTATTGTGTCTGCTACACAGTGCATGTCCTGGCATAGTCTGGTAGTGATTTGTGAAGCTGGACATATGCTAATACAAAACCAAAGTTTACCATGTTGAAGTATTTGATGAGGCTGGAAGTCAAAGGATGAGTGGTTGATAATTTTTATTAAGGGATGGATTTTTTATATGTCAGTCATTAAGGTTTCTGTGATTGAGAAATAATGATTATTTTACATACCATTAGTCATAGTTTAACTCCAAGTAGATATTATGATATATACTATATTTTTATAAAGTATGTTTTGTTTTGTTTTAGATTTTATAGGCCTTTCTTCAAAACCTTTTACCTATTTATGATAGTTGGGGATCAAATAATGATTGTGGAATTATTGATTCTGGTATTAGTTTAAATTGGAGTGGTCTTTTATAGGTAAAATTTAAAAACTTTAAAACATCATAGCAAACAATCCATTACCCTATATTATTTTCCAAACTGTGTTTTTTGATATCTACATAGTTGTATAAATAGAAAGAATATATATATATATATATATATATACACATATATATATATATATATATATATACATATATATATATATATATATATATATATATATATATAGAGAGAGAGAGAGAGAGAGAGAGAGAGAGAAAGCAGAGTCTGGAATTAGGAGTTAGAACATAGTATCAACTTTAATATTTATCTGATAGTTTAAATTATTAGTGGTAAATATCTACAATATTATTTGCAAATTAAAATTAATTACAATTATGTATTTACAATTTAATAAAATTTCCACAAATAGAAATGACATTTGAATGACAAGGTAAATTAAAGTGAGTCCTTCACTATAAACAAATATTGATAGAAGTATCAAGTCAATTTATTTGTGCATCCCTATGATAATTATTTGTGAGGCATTTATTATATACTACTCAAAGTTTGATGGCTTATTTCTTTACCATTGCAGAATTTTAAGAAATTTTAAGCCAAAAATATTTTGTCATAGTGATATTTGGGCTTAAAGTCATATGGAAAATACTGGCCAACTTAGGTTTTGTTCTTATTTTATGTATTTCTTTACTTTCTGACTTTTCATTGTATCTTTTGTGTTGTTGAGATGATGAAAATTCCTGGAGTCCTTTTCTCCATCTGAAGTACCTTTCATGCTCTATTCAGTGGAAATGATCTGCCAAAAACATAGATAAAGAGATACATCTTTAATCTTACAAGCTGTCTCCTTGCACAGGATCAGGAAAATGATTTTTCTTTTAAGAGTTGTCAGCATGCTTGACATCTGTCACAAAGGCTTAGGATCTATTTTTATTTTTCCTATTGAAATCATGCTATGACACCTGCCCCTTTGATACTTTTAGCAGTGAAGAACTGAGTGCTTTGCAGTAAAAGAGCTCACCATCTTTCTTTCTTTTTCTTGTTTTGTTCAAAAATAGGATTAAAAACAAAACTTATTTTTGGTAGAATAGATAGGTGGAAATATCCAAATTAAATAAAATGCATGCTTATCCTATGAACAATATTTTCTAAATAAAGATATAGCTGATCTTAATGTATTTAGTCATCCTAAAAAGTTTTAAATGACATATTCAAAATTATCTTCCATATTTATCAAAAAACAATTCATAGCACTCTGCATAAAATGAGTAGGTATATATTTGTCAGTAATTGCTGAGTTAAGCCTAATGACAAATGATATAGTAATAATGTACACAGATATAATAAAAGTTAATAATATTTGCCATTTTATTCAATTTGTAAAAAAATAGGTTATTTTTAGTGACAGGATAGGAAGGTGTAAAGAATTTGGAGTACATGTGTAGGAGAAAGTAAGACAGTATTAAACGTCATAGCTTGTTACATTCACCTTTTGGTCATAAAAACGTTAAAAATGTTTCCAAGTAAATGAACACTGATGTATGATATTGCTGTTTTGTCTTTAAACAATATTAAAATAATATGTTGGAGAGCAGTATGGTTTGACATGTTGTTTTTCCTTATCAGACTCATATTGAGGCTTAATTTTTCAATGTAATGATTCAGAGATGGTGGCGCCATGAAGATATTTGGGATTATGAGGGCTCCACCTTTACATACAGATGTATATTTATGTTGAATGATCAGGCTAGCTTTTGAGACAATAGTAGGTCTCATGAGAGTGAATAAGTTACCTAACAACAGTGTGTTAGCTTCCTCAGATGTCTCCCTTGCCACCTCTCTCTCACAGGTGCTCTCACTCTTTGATGTTGTCCACCTGGAGGTCCTCCCCATAAATTGATGCTAGTGGAATTCCATGCCCCTGGAATTTCAGAATGATGAATTTACTACATTTCTTTGCCTTATAAAGTATCTATCCTCAGGAATTTTTTATTTGTAGTAATAATAATAATAATATAATACAAAGAAGAAGAGGAGGAGGAGGAAAGAAATTAAGACAAGGAGTGACATCTGAGCAAACAGTATAGTAGGCAAGGCCAAAATCTTGTCCACCAGGCCACCATGAAAAAAACACAAAAACATAGAAACTGTCAAGAACGAATGTTTAGAAAATAATCAAAGAATTATAGCAACAAACCATGGTGACATTTTTGAGATTGACACAGACTGAGTTCCTAGTTCATGATCCTGACCTCTGCTTTTGAAGGGAGCAGAAATAGACCTTATTCTCTAGTTATTGTGTATTTTTTTAATAACTTGTTTGGGGGCTACCTAAAGGACTGATTCAAGTTCAGTTTGGTTTTATTCAACTTGGCATCATGACAGAAAGGATCACTAATGATTAAGGAATAATGCAAGGCAAATTCGCAAGTCTCCAATGCCAAGAGAAAAAAGTAAAATAAAAATCTACACTAACCCAATTAAGATCCAGAAGGAGCCATGAATGGTGGTGCATGCCTGTAATCCCAGTGGCTCTGCAGCCTGAGGCAGGAAAATTGTGAGTTCAAAGCCAGCCTCCAAAATTTAGTGAGGCCCTAAGCAACTCAGTAGTGAGATCCTGTTTCTAAATAAAATATAAAAAATGGCTGAGGATGTGGCTTAGTGCTTAAGTACTCCTGGGTTCAATTCCCATTGACAAAGGAAAAAAAACAAAAACAAACAAACAAAAAAACCCAAGAAAACAAAAGAAAAGAAATCCAGAGGAAAAGTATGAGAAGATTCCTGCAGAAATGAGGACAGTCAATCCCATTGCACCCCCTACAAAAATGCTAAATAGTGTGAGGAATTTAGAAAACCAAATACATCACCACAACAATATGCATGTTCATACAAGACCTGAAGACCACAGAATACCACAAGCCTTTGTTTTGGACTAATACCTATATTAATTGCATGGCTCACTGAAAGTAGAGAATCCCAGAGCAGACAATATGAAGTGACTGGGAAAGGAGTTTCTCTTCCTCCTCCTCCCATTCCTTTTTCCCCTCCTCCTCTTCCTCCTCCTCTTCCTCCTCCTCCTCCTCCTCCTCCTCCTCCTTCTTCTTCTTCTTTTTGTCATCATTGTGGTTTGGGTTTACATTTTTGTTCTTTTTACTATTTCTCATTCAAGGAAATATCTGTCAAAGCAACACCTAAACATGAACTGAAACCACACTTCAGTGGCATGCATGAGGCACTGGGTTGATCCTCAGCACCACATAAAAATAAAATAAAGATATTGTGTCCACCTACAAATACACACACACACACACACACACACACATATATATATATATATATATATATATATATATATATAAACTAAATATATGTAGAAGCATGCCATGTTGTTGATGGACAGGAAGACTTGACATTGTTAAGATATCACTAATACCTAAAGTAGAAGTACAAGTCCAACTCATTCTTTCAAAATATTTTTAAATGGATGTAAAACTTTAAAGAATCAAAAATATCCAAAGCAACCTGAAAAAGAAAAATTTGAAGGACTCACACTTGCAGATTTCACAACTTACTAAAAAGTTATAGTAATTGTTTAAGGCTAAACATGTGGAATGATTGAAATCATTGAAATCAAATAGATAGTCCGGAAATAAACCAATACATTTGTGTCCAATCAATATTTAATATGAGGGCTTAATGCCTTCAGTAATGAAAGAAAGATTTTTTTTCAACAGTTGATGCTAGGATAGCCGGATATTTTCATTGTAACAGAATGAAATTGGACCTGTTGCTCACGAAATTTGCAAAATTTAAATCAAATTGCATAAATGATTAAATGTACAAGCAAGAATCATTCAAGTCACAAAAAAACAAAAGGATAAATTTTTCTGAACTTAGTTTGGCAATGAAGTTTTAGATACAGCAAGATCATAAGAAATATCAAACAAAATAGATGAATTAAATCTCATCAAAATGTATATATTTTGTACATCAAAGACATCAAGAAGATTAAAAAAACATCCTCCAGAATGGGACAAAATATTTGCAAATCATATATCTGATGATTTTATTATCTAGAATATAAAAAAAAATATTGCATTTCAGCAACAAAAAGACAACCATTGAGAATAAGGAATGGACAATGACTTAAATACAAATTCTTTAAAGAAGATATTCAAATGGCCAATAAGCATGTGAAAATTGCTCAACAACATTAGTAATTTGGAGAAAAGTAAATCAAAATCAGAATGAGATAGTTTACACATACTAGAATGGCTATAAAAAAGATACATAAAGAGAAAGAGTTGGTAAAATATGGAGAAATTGAAGCTCTTATGCATTGCTAGTGAAATAAAAAATATTGCAGCCATTGTCAGTTCTTAAAAGCTAAACATAGAATTACCATTTGATTCAAAAGTCTTAGTCCTAACTATATTTGTAACCAAACTAATTGAAAACAGAGACTCAAATTGATATTTGATGTCCGCACTCATTAAATCATTATTCTAAATAGCCAAAAACTGGGGAAAATCAAGTGTCCATTAACTGATGAATATATAAACAAAATTTGGTGTATAAATACAATAAGATATTATTTCACCATAAAAATAAATGAAATTTTGATACATGGTACAGCAAGTATGAACCTTCATAACATTATGTTAAGTAAAATAAGGTAGGAACAAAGTGACAATTATTGTGTGATTTTTGCTTATATGAAATATCTAAAATAGGTAAATTTATAGGAATATAAGTAGATAAAAGGTTGTCTACTGTGAAGAAAAGAAAAGTGGAATTGCTATGTAATTATTACAGAGTTTCCGTTTGAAGTGAAGAAAATGTAGATGTAGATTTTAGTAATGAGTGTACTGAATTGTGCATATAATAATACCATAGAATTAAACACTTAAAATAGTAAAATGACATATGTATGTATATACATATATACATGCAATACAATTTATAATGTGCAATTATATATTTATAAAACCTGTATATGTAATTTGTGATATCTTTACCATAATAAAAATGTTTACATAAACTTACAAAAGGTGTCATGACTTTTTTTTTAGTTTTTTTTTTAATTTCTCTTTTCTTCTTTTGGTGACCAGTTCTTTATGATTTTTCTGTGTCACAAATCCCTACGAACTTTATGTCTTGTTTCACAGTTTCTAAGAGTTCAAAATCTACTGTACAGTCCTTTTTTTAGGACTTTATAAGGCTTCCATGAAGGAATAGGTTAGTGCTGGGGCCTAATTTTTAGGCCTAGCTAGGGCAGGATCCACTTTCAAGCTTGTGTTGTTGTTAGAATTTCAGTTCCTCATCGCCTATTGTATGTAGACTTCCATTCCTAGTTGGCTACTGCTCAGAAGCTGTCCCATTTTATTACTAGATGTACCTCACTGATTTGCTACAACATTCAGAAAAAGAGCATTATATCAAAAGCAAGTCTTGATCTTAAATAACATAATCATGGAAATGACAACCTTTGCTATCTTCCATTGGTTGGAAGCAATTTTCTAGGCCATCTCCCATTCAAGGAGGGTGAACTCACAAAGGTGTGAACACCTTGAATCTGAGTCTCTGGAGACTATTTTAGGGAATGCCTGTCCCTAGTTCTCTTAATTTTAAAATATTTGTATAACTACCACACACACACAAAAGAAGTTCATGAAGAGTTCCATGTTGGGAGTAGTGAATGAATCATTGCTTTGAACTACACAAAGACAAGCTGTTAATTTTTCTGTGCAAAGGTGCCCAGTTTTTGGGTGACACCCTGTTTAGAGGGAAATTCTGTGGTTGCCATGGAGTTTACCAGTTCATAATTGAAGGTCTAGGTGCTAGCCACCTCAGGGTAAAGAATTGTGGGTGCAAGCTGATGACTGTAATTGGGCTATTCAAACTTTTGACCTTGGTTCTGTGTTAAAATAGCTTTCTCACAATGAATCCCTTTGATGTACAACAGTATAAAATAAACACACAGAGCTTTCTCATTGTCAGCCTTCCACCAACAGAGGTTAGCTAGCTGAACCACCAGGTCCTGGTTTCCCTATTTCTGTGTTCCTCTTTTTTCCAATTCGCTCATTGGCCCAGTTCAGGAAAACTGAGTAAATGGTTGAGATAGAAGTGATAGTTTCATCATCTTCCAAACTTACCTCACCATAACTTATAATCATATCCATCCAGACAGTTTACTTAAACTCTAGCAACCACTAATCCATTGTCTATCATTAAAGTTTTGCCTTTTTAAAAATGCCCAAATATATTTGGAATCTTTCTAAACAAAATATGTTTCTTTTCAAAATCTGTTTCTTTCATTTTCATATGTATCTGCATTCATCCTAAGTTCTGAGTGCATCGTGAATTTGTTCTTTTTTTTTTATGTACAATATTCCATTACATGGATGGTCTAACATTTGTTATTCCATTCACCTACTGAAGGACATTTGGAAAATTTCCAGTTGTTTTTGTTTTGTTTTGTTTACTATCATATTTATGCTATGAGCATTTGTTTAAACATTTTGTGTGAATATAAATTTTATTTTGTATAAATACTTAAGAGAATAATTGCTAGGTAAGATTTTATGCATGTATTTAATCTTGTAAGAAACTTTCAAACTCTGTTCCAGAGTGGCAGTATTGATTTTTATTCCTACAGTTAATGAACAATAGTTCCAATTGATCCAAACCCACAACTACATTTAGTATTCTAAGATTTTGGGGTTTTGGTTTTTGCATTGTATTTAGCGTTCTTAATAGATATACAGATGTATCAAATTTGGTTGTGATTTGTATTTCTCTTATGACTAATATTTGCTTTTCTGTAGGAGTTAATAATGCTGAATCTAATTTTCTGCACTTATTTACTGTTCTCTATTCCTTTTAGGAGAAGTTTATGTTCAAGTTCTTTACCCGCTTTTACATGGGTTTCATAATTCCTCAATAAAAAGCTTTAAATGTTATTCATATGTTGTTAATGTCTTTTATTAGATATGTATTTTCAAATATACTTTCCCATTGAAGCCTTTTCCTTTCCCTAATATTGTATTTTCCACAAAAATGATTTTAACTTTCATCAGATTTACTTTTTACTTTTTTCTTTTGTGCACTGTATTTTGTGACTATGTATACTAACCCATGTCATGAAGATGTCTTCATCCTAAAAGTATTGTCAACTAGTTTTGTGTTGTTTTCCATCTATAATATATTTGGAATTAATTTTCATTTGTATAAGAGTTTGGACAAGGTTTTTTATCTTTTTTGAACACAATGATAAACTATTCCTTGACCCTTTGTTGAAAAGATAATCTTTACTCCAATTACTTTGTTTTCCAAATTTCTCTTGCTTTTTTTCCCAAAAGTCAAATGGCCATGTTTGTATGTATCTGTTTCAGGATTGTATTCTATTCTATTGTTGACTGGTTTGTTCCTTTGTCAGGACCACCCTTACTTGGTTTGTTGTAGTTTTATGTAAGTTTTGTAAATGACTTATGTATATATTAGCATCTAACTGATGCTCTAATAGACTACACACATTTGGAGATATAAAGCGACTCATATTTATTATCCTAAATGTCTGGAGTTCAGAAGTACAAAATCATTTTGCTGACTAAAAATCAAGGTTTTGGCAGGACTGTTCCTTCTGGGAGTTAAAGGAAAGCCCACATCCTTGTCCTCTCCAGCTTCTAGAGACTATCTGAAATTCTCAGGATGTCATGCTCTTGAAGCATAGACATCATTTTGACATTTGTTTTCATGTCACATCTCCTCTAACTCTGACACTCTGTGTCTTTCTTACAAGGATCTTTGTGATTACACTGGATCTATCCATATAATCCAAATAACCTTGCCCTCTCAAAATCATACTTAACTGTGTCATATCTGCAAAATCCATTTTGCCTTGTGTAGTAACATTTTAAGTGTTGAGGATTAGTTGTGAACATATTTAAGGAATATTTTTCTACCTCTCACATCGTCCGAGAACATACTTGTTAAAATTCCAATTTTTAAAAAAAGATTTAAGATTCTCTTTGTTATCTAGAATATGATATACTTTGAATATTCTAGGTGAGTTCTAAATCAAAATTCTGTGTTAAAGTATCCTACTATCTTGAGTGGAAGTCAAGGGTGCTAGGATCATATTTAATACTTCAATTTAATAAAATAATAAAATACCAGTCGTATTTAGATTGTTTTCAGCAAATATTCATCCTATTCATCTACCACAAGTCCACAGGACACAGGTACTTCCCTACCTTATTCATAGTGGACTTCTTCCTCTGTCCTTCATTGGCTTCATAAATAGCACAATGTATTTCTCCACAATTTTATTTTTGGCTTGGCCATGTGACTTGTTTTGGTCAACTGTGCACATTTATTTAAGTTATGTATTTTGTTCCTGTTTTCAAATAAAGAAACATGCCTCAGATTTTCTCAGCTCAAATGATGTTGAGAGGCCAATATAGTAAACCTGAGCTTTTCAATGAAGACAAGTCTAACCCAAATCATCCAAACCCTGACTATCCAATCAACTGATAAAGACAAGAAATTAATGGAGATAATTTTGTGTTATTGATTTTATGAATTGATTTCTAATTTGGCATTATTAGGACACTAACTGATTTCTCCTTTGTAAAAGTGGAAAGTAGATTAATCAGCATATCTATAAAAGGAAGTTCTTTTACATTATAATAATATCTATTTTAATATGTAAGTATAGAAGCATAAGTTCACAATGGCAATAGATGCAGACCAATATAGATATGTTGTTCTGGCAAGTTCAGTGAACAAATCTTAGTAAGTTTCAAACAATAACCACTATAAACAGTATCATTAATCTTTATTCATGACTTAAGTCCTTACATTGTTGCAATTATACAAAATATTTCATATTCATATACAAAACATAGCTGAGTTCTAAGTTCAGATAAAATATACAGGTTTGTTACCCATAAAATGTCTTGTAGGCCATTTGAAAGTCATGTAATAAGTGGCACAATGCACAATGCTTATCTGTGTGACCATGTTATGCATATTAGGTGCATTTACAATTCTTTGTCTCTAGTTACTGAAGAAAAGAAATGCTTACAACCATTCTGACAAAATAATAAAAATAAAAATAAAAGTATTTACATTAAAATCCACACATAAAAATTATCAATTTAAGTATATAGCAAACCCCAAACAATCACTTCAAGTGATTCTGAATATATCTGCATCAAGAAATAGTTACAACTGTATTGAAAGGAGTATTTCATGATGTAATAGAGGAGGGAGCTCACATCTCAAACTCTTTCCAAAACAGGGTACAAGAAGCCTTGAAATGAGCAAAGTCCAATACCTCAGAGCATCAGGGACACTCCTGACTCCTGAAAGGAGAATGTACCAATAATTTTCCAATCTAAGCAAGAAAATACAGGTAAGGAAAATAGAAATTAATTGGAAATGATCTTAGTTAGCATTCCAACTACATAAACCCAGAAAACATGCCTGTTGCATGTATTCATATCTCAAAGGGGAAGCTTCATAAAGAAGCGACTAATTGTTCCCTGACACACATTTCAATTCTATCCTCATATTGCTAATTATATAATAAATCCAAATAGCAATCTAAGAAAATGTTCTAGTGTTAATTAAAGTACACTTAATGGATATATCCTAACCCTCAGTAGTGTTAACAGAGGCACTTTTCCATGCAGTGAGAACTGAGAAAATAGAATTTCACTGTAATCTATGCCTACAGAAACTTCTGAAGTAGGGAAAAGAGGGTTTTTCAGGAAAAAAAAGTGAGGGAGGAAGGAACTATGAAAATACTTCTTAATTCAGGTTAATTGCTTATATTGGTGGAATAATTCCTGCTTGAATAGACAATTATGTGCATAGTTCATTATTCCTAGTATTGAAAGGTCCCTTTTGAATCTGGTTGAGAAGTCCAGAGAAGAGAGCCACAATAATACCCTCTAGGTAGGATAGAGGAACTGCAAAGGTAATTGTTTATTAATAGGCTTTTCTTCAATGTTAGTCTTCTCCTCAGTCTAAATTGGAGTTCATTTTATATATAAAAAATTAACATCTCTAAAATTAGAACTCTTCCTCTACAAATTACAACTTCTTGTGTTTGATAAATATAGTCATGTATCATTTTTTTTTCTAATTTAAATAGCCACTTTTGGGTCATCTTTTGGGTCAGAATAAATTTTCCTATAATTTTCTCATTCCCTACAAAGACATTTGCCTGACGCAGGGAATACCAGAAATTTTATTTTAAGAAGTGAGGATTCAGGCTGGGGATGTGGCTCAAGCGGTAGCGCGCTTGCCTGGCATGCACGGGAGGCTGGGTTAGATACTCAGCACCACATACAAAAAAACTAAAGACGTTGTGTCCTCTGAAAACTAAAAAATAAATATTAAAAAAATTCTCTCTCTAAGAAGAAGAAGAAGTGAGGACTCCTAGATCCATATAGAAAGCATCTAATCTTCCCTCTCTGCCTATTGGCTTCCATGTTGGTGTTTATCTCAGGATCTTTTGATTTGTTGGCACAACACTGTTACTGAAACCTAAAGAGCTGAAGCTCAGTCTCTTGGTTAGTGACTTAAAGATCCAGATTGTTGTCTGTACTTCCTTATTGCTTGGCTCTGTCCTGGTGCTTTGGAACCTCATTATAACTAACATTCCTATACTTCAGCCATCTAGACAAGGAAGTTAAATATTTTGTCCATTAATTTGATGAGGATTTTAAGTTTTAGTGGCTGATCTCCTGACACATAAATTAGGAGGCAGCTATTTGAACATCCTTTTGTTTTCATCAAAGAGCATCTATCCTATAATTTCTTCTTATTATCATACTTATACTATTCACAAGTCTATTTGAGAATAAGCTTTTTAAATGAAGAGTTCTTGTAGTATAGCAAATGATTTGTAAACCGGAATTGGGAGAAATACATCCCATAGAGCAATCAAGCCTACAGCCTCCCTATGAGCACTCGATATTGAAATCCTACTTAAACTGTTCCCTGATTCTTCTACTTGAAGCACATAATTTGATTCCGAATATTGTGTGAATATTAAAGAAAAAGTAATAAAACTTTAACACCCTCTGTATAGAAGGTATTGTTTTACCCCTTTAATAATGTAATGGTACTATCTATACTTAAAAGCACATTGCTTAATTGTAGTGTTTAAACAACATTAAGACCTTATATCCCGTGCATACCAGCATGTGCATAAACTTACATAAATGGCATTACCCATTACATTATTAAATCATATGTACTTAGTTTTCATATGGAAATTTTCACACTGTATTACTATTATTTATATACATGAATATAAATTTTTTAGAGGTTCTGGAAATTGAAGCCTGGGTCTCACACATGGTAGGCAAATGCTCTACCATTGAGCTGATGCAATCTAACTTTTCATTCACTAAAGCTTCTGAAACCTCATACCTCTGTTACAGATTGTTTCTGTGTCTACTACCAAATTCTTACAGTGAACCCTCATCTTCAATATGATTGTGTGTAAACATGGAGCCTTTGGGAGATGACTGGGTTGTGAGGGTAGAATTTTCATGAACAAAATTAGTGATGTTTATAAATGATGCCCACAGAGCTTCTTTACTCCTTCCTCCTTGTGAGACACTGAATATGCTCACTCATTAATCTTGGACAGCTTAACCTCTAGAACAGTGGGAAACAGATTTATTTGGTTTATTAGCCAAGTATTCTGTATTATATTTGATACAGCTGCCCCAATGGGTTACAAAATTCTGCTGCTATATTCAAGAAATGAAAAAGTACTGTGGTCCATTTTCAGAAGACAGCATTTAGCCTTACATGTAATATTAGTGAGCATGTAAGGAAATCAACCAAAGAGAAAATAGAACAAATGGTTATCAGCAGTTAATACCTGAGTGTTAGAGATTCACAGCCCCTTGACAAAGAGGTGGTGGGGAAAGAGGGCTGGCCTGACCAACAAGGACAAACTTCATAAGTGCCAAAATGTATCCAATTCCAGAAAGGCTTTCCTGCCATAAGAGAACAAAGGGAGGTGGGAACAACTAAAGGTAAAATTTTTTTAAATAACCCAATAGAAGGCAGTAAAACCTAGGTGAGTTCAGGGAGATTATGCACTCCATAGTACTCAGCCAATGAGGAAACAGGGGAGGAACCTTGCACACTAGGAGATGAAATGCTGATTATAACTGCTCTGTGTATGCCTGCTCACCGAGACACCTGACCTTGCAAGACCATCATTAAAGCTGAGGCTTTAATGTGCCTTTGTCTCTGTACCTTTATCTCTTTAAGTTTTGAAGCTGGGCTGTGTGGTGCTGAATTTCAGCCTAACTGTTTTAATCCTGTGGAGTTTGGGGGAATATGCATATCTTCCATGCTACCATTAAAATTATGGAAGGCCTAGAAAGGCTCACACATTTCCATTCACTACCACAGAATCCTATGCTAGCAGTGTAGTTCTCTGGTTTTTCAGTGCTGTGTTGCTATGGGTCTTTTTCCTATACAACTGTCTTCTTCCAGGGTTATAAACCAAGAACTGGCATAAAATCCTGCCCCTTCACTTTTAGTTCTCTCATGTTCCGCTTTGAGTACAGCACCCCATCCTGGTTTTAAAATAGAAAGAAAACAATAAAAGTAGTTTTAGTGAAAAACAAAAAAGGTCTTCCTACCATCTCTCAGGAAAGGAGAATCTACCATGAAGATTTGAAGAATATGTCTATTTCTATTTTAAATACTGATACATCCTATTTTCTGAGATGGTTTGGATGTGAGGTGTCCCCCCAAAGCTCATGTGTGAGACAATGCAAGAAGGTTTGGAGGAGAAATAACTAGGTCATACCCTTATCCTAATCATTGAATTAGTCCCTGATGGGATTAACTGAGTGGTAACTGGAGGCAGATGGGGTGTGGCTGGAGGAAGTGGTTCATTGGGAGTGGCTATGGGGTATATATTTTCTATCTGGGTTGGAGTTTCTCTGCTTTCCTGATCACCATGTGAGCTGCATCCCTATGGTATACTCTTCTGCCATGATGTTCTGCCTCACCTTGAGCCCTAAGGAATGGAGCTGGCCTTCTATGGACTAAAACTTCTGAAACCATGAACCCTCAAATAAGCTTTTCCTCCTCTACTGTTGTCTTTAAGTCACAAGTATAACAACATACTATTTAAAAATTACATGACATAGTCTTTTTTATTTTCAAAGTATCATCTTTCAGTACTGTACTATATATTTCAGCCCATGATTAACCACAGGTTACAAGCCATGAAAAGGAAAACTGAGAATAAAGGGAGACTACTGTACAATTAAATCAAGTAATAATACTTTATTCTAAGTCCTTTCTTTCCAAGGAATTGTTTGATAGTTTATTTTTTCATAAAGGTAATTCACTCAAGCATACTAGAAGAACTAATTGCTTATTTCTCAAGGAATTGTGATTATGATAGTAAAGCAAAAAAATAAAATTAACAAATTAAAAAATTAAAAAAACCTAAAATATGCTATATGGTCTGTATAATTAAGTCTCTTATGAGATTTCTTATTATAAATCAACATTCTTCCAAGAGTGTCTGAGACTCAACAAGAAGGTATTTATAAAATTGCTGGTCTAGGACCAAAACACACTATAATGGATTCTATGAGGTTTTTATGACTTTCAAGATATATCTAAGTAGTTAATCAGATTTTTACATGTACCATTTTCCTATTTACCTACAAATTTTAACCAGTCTTTCATATCCAAATTCTCACAAATATTTCTTATGACAATCATTGTAGCTTGGCTTAAATCCCTGTCCTAGAATAATACTAAATAGATTAAGTAAGTAATGCCTACAAAAAGGATTAAAATATTTTTACTGTCTTGGACCTGTTGTTTAGGGATAAGAGGATAGGAATGCCTAAAACATTTGTTGTTTACAGTGAGTTACACAATTTTCTTATCTTAAAAGTATTATGAATGATTTTTTTAAATAGGTTACTGTAAAATAGTTTATAGGTTAAAACGTAGGTTACTGTAAATTAGTTTATTTATAAAATTTAACCACTGGGACACATCAATATAAACTAAATATTTTGAGCTCAAAATTAGCTTGATATTTTGAGATTTAGCTAAATGTAATTTAAGTCTTGTATGTAAAGACATGAGGGAAGTTCAAAGTCACTCCACAATTTCTGCAGTTTAAAAGAGAAAAAATCTCATGATTATTTGTACTCAAATGTCCAAGGTTTCTAGACTTTGCCCAGTAAAGTCTGACATGCCCTGTGCTCTTTGTTTCAGATGTTTTCTTCTGTATTTCCAATGTGTGATCATAACTTACTTTGCTTGTGTAGGGAAAGGATTTACTGAAAGGTTTTTTAAAGGAAGGGAATGTATATTGTTGAAAAATTAGCTAAAATTACATATTATTTAACCATGATCCTAAATATTTTTTTAAAATAATTTTTTTGTTTTTTTTTTTTTAGGTGGACACAATATCTTTATTTATTTTTATGTGGTGCTGAGGATCTAACCCAGTGCCTCATGCATGCCAGGGCAGCGTGCTACCACTTGAGCCACTTCCCCAGCCCCCCTAAATATTTTTAATCACCTTAATTCTTCATCAGTGCAATTTTTTCATTGTGAATCTTCTTTTATATGCTCCCATATTTATGTTGACATGATATGTAGAGTTAGTGTTCTCTCATTCCTACCAGGCTTCTTGCTCTTCAGTGTTTTTCATATCCTCATCGCTAATCCAGACTGCAATATGTTTTATTTTTGATGCTGTTATCGAGACATTCTTAACTTCATAAGAAATATTTTATTTCCATACCTGAACAGTAAATAAACAGCTTTGTATCATCTGTCAATAATGTGACTATAAAAATAATTTGTCAATGTATACGTTTTCAATTTCTAAATTTCATTTTGTACTACTGATTTCAGTCAACTTAGTGGTACTGAAGGATGTAACTGAGTTATCTAAAAATTGGATTACAATATAAGCTCCCAAATAAAAATTAGAAGTAAAGCAGATCAATCCATAACAGGATTGCTGAATTTATATGTTGGAAAAAGTGATTGTTTTCTAATTTACATTTTTTAAAATTTATTCTTATTTCTTACATATATAATTTACATTTTTGACAATTGCCCTTTTTTATGAATCAAAACACTGGGTTGGTTGTAAGCCAGAATTACTGATGGTAAATAAAATTAATAACACTGATTTCATCAACTTAAAATCATGAAATAAATACCCAATGAAGAAAAAAACTCTACAATTAAAAAATATAAAAAATCAAAATTAACTAAATTCTGGGTTAATTTAATTTTCATAGAATAAAATATTTTTTCAAAACTTTCATTATTTTTCTAAAATAAAGCAAAATATAAGATTAGTAGAAAATATGTTGCTCAACATATATTTACATACTACATGTCAAGTAGTACATGTAAATATGCATTTTCAGGTATGTGACCTTGGGATGAAATAATTTGAACACCTTCCAGAAATTGGATTTAGAATACCTTCAAAATGAAGAGTAAGTTTGCAGTCTCACTTCCCCTAAATGTATCATTCTTTTTTACCAGTGAATTAAACACTCTGATCAAACTGAACAGTTGGCTACTCCCGAGATCCATCAACATCTGAATTTAGAATGACACAGGCAGCTCTTAGAAGGATAATTATTCTTTAGGCAAATATATTAAAGTGGCTATACTGCCTTTCCAGGAACATATTTATATGCTTTGTTAAAGTTTCCTGTTTATATTAAATTTCAAAAAAAATCTCACTTCAGAAATATGAATTTCCCAAATCTTTGTCAAATAAAATATATTCTCTTTGTAATATTTATTTGTATATTTACTACTTTAATGCACTTTAGTATTTTATACACTTATTTGACCAACAAAAGTTGTTTTCCCAAAGGAATGTCATATGAAATAGCTGTAATTACATTTTTTTCCCTTTTGGTTCATCTGCTTGAAATTTTTTCTCTACTAAATACAGGGCCCATATGTCATGAATATATCTTTGGCAGATGTTAGTTAGTTCTGATTGTTATTATGATAAAAGACTAGCAGATATAGCATATAAAAGAATTACCTTTTTGTGAAAATATTTTTAAAGCTAACTTGAATAGCTGCCAGCATTTAATTACTTTAAATATGTTGTCAGAAAGAACAGAGTCTTTGGGAATAATATTGCCATTATACCAATTGCAATAAATAAAACTATTAATTTCTTAGTAATATCAGTCAGTTTGTTTAAAAGAGGGAGCATGAACTTAAAAAAAGAGAAGTAGTTACCTAACAGACATTCTTACCTTAAAGCTATCTTCTCATTTTCTTGTAAGCTAATTTTGCAGGACAATTGGCCAATGGCATTGGACCAACCCATATCTCCTTTCTCACTTGTTTTTAAGTATAACTGTAGAATGCACTGGTAATGTAACATCTTGAAATATTGAGGAGCTGGCCAGAACAACCCAGGCTCTGTTCCAGTCTCCCCCAGAGCAGAATGTCCTTCAGTACTTCAGCCCAGCATGTCACATTATCACTGAAAAGTAAAATGCAGTTTGGGAAGCTTTCTGGTTCCCTCATCTGTGGTGCAAGTAGGGCATGAACAGGTGGACTGCATCTGCTCTGGGAACTTTCTGAGCCTTGGTTGACCAGCTCACATAAATGCTTGCCTTCTGTAGTCCCTTGCTTCTTATATGTCAATAGCAAATCTCTTTTAGGTAAAGTGTATGCATAGATGTTCTGTCTCATTAGACTCAGGGGAGATGGTAAACTGCACACAGTGAACTTGCTTCACAACTTAGCTGTGGGGTGGAAAGCACACACAGTGTGGGAGAATCCTTTAACCTTTTGAAAGCTGGAAGAATACAACAGATGTTCACGAGGAAGAAGGAGAAAGAAACAGTGATTTTTTAATACTTCCTGTATTTGTCATGAAGAAAGAGGAGTAAAGAAGCCCAGCTATTTCTGCAGCTGCTCCTGCATAGTAACATATAGAAAAGAAAATTTTTGTGAACTCCATTGAAGTTCATCTCTCCACCTGCTATAGATCATCCTTGACCTAATTTTGTTCTTCCATTATAAAGGGTTTAAGTCCTTTCAAGCCACAAATTATCAGTGGTCTCAGTCCTCAGCATTGCTTGGTGATTCCTTGTTTTAAGTGTTTTGGAGTAATTTCATTTGGAGAATTGTCATATACTCAGAGTTTTGATGCTCCTTAGGCAATACCAATGATGAAGTATTTCCATCTAAAACCTTCTTTCATTGCACTTTATTTTTAATTTAAAAATTTTTTCAGGATTAAACTTTTGATTTTCACCTTGTAAAGGGAAAAAGAGTTTCCTTCCCATTGTTTCTCAGGCATCTTTAAATTTGCCCTCCAGCTCTGTTGCATATACACATAAAGTGATTTGTGTTGTTTCTTATATCTTTATTCTTCTTCCTTTTTACCCATCTCCCAGGCCCAAGTTTCTCTATATTCCTTCTAAGTCAAATTTTAGAGCAAGTTTGCTATGTAATACAGTTCCAAAACAAAATCAATCTGGAAAAGACATGGGAAACCTTGGCTTACATAGCACACTTTAATATACCAAAAAACGCCTACTACGTACAATGTTACACATTGGGCCATTTTGCCTTCTCTTATATAGCAAATTTATATTTGATAAGACTCTATTAACATATTTTTGGCAGTTGATTTGTCTGAACTTGAGAATAAGACTACTGATTATATTTCCCATAGGGAAACGAAATGGCTTGAAAACAATAAGAAATTAAGGAAAAAAATAAAAGTAGATGCTTTATGGCATAATATTTCAAAATTATTTTGAGGTATAGGATAGAACTGAGCCTATCTAGGATTTATTTTTCCTCCAATATTCTTAATACATATTTAAAGTGCAGAAAGATTTATTATGAATGCAAAAGCCTAAATTATAATACATGAAAATTATTATAGCATGGCTTGCTTTGATTTGCTTTATAATATAAACATAGACTCTAAAAGTCAAATGAAACTTATCTTTGATTTTGATTACTTTGAAATTGATTTTAATTACTAATCACAACTGTGAGAAATAGAAAGTTCAGCAATTCATTTTCAGAATATAGTATTTAGTCTTAATTGGGATGTATGATCCAGTCATAGACATTTTAAATATAGCTCTTCCCTTTGTCTACCCCAGTTTTAAAATTAGCTATTTGTGTAGATTGTGATCCCGAGCTCCTCCTATCCAGGCAATAGGAAATGCTGCATTAGGGATAGAACCAGGCATACTGCCCTCCCAGGTGAACTTGATAGCCAGGTTCTGAAGCAGAAGTAAAATTTGCCTTGCCCACTTACTTCCGAACACACATTTGATTTCTTGAGGCACCTTATTATTTCTAACAAAAATCACACATCAAATTCTTATTTCTAATATTTACTTTCTTCTTTGACACATTGTTTTGGTTTTCTGTGAATAAAAATAAAACTTTCTGGGCTGAGATTGTAGCTTTGTAAGAGCACGTGCCATGCATGTGTGAGGTACTGGGTTCGAATCTCAGAACCACATATAAGTAAATAACAGAAAGGTCTATTGACAACTAAACAAATATTTAATAAAACCTTGCTGTTAATTTCTGTATAACCTCATGGGTTATATTGCTATTGTTTTTATTTTGCTGATTATTAGATAGTCAATGACACCAGCTAAGATTAATTATGTACCTATCTTTTATACTCAATATAGAGTGAATAAAACCTGTGTTTTCCTCATAATTAAATATGTATATGTACCACCATGCTTGGCTTTTACCATTATGTCTGGATTTCTTTTATATATATATATATTTTTTGTGTGTGTGTGTGTGAATAGACTTTTTATTTCATTTATTTATATGAGGTGCTGAGAATCAAACCTAGGGCTTCACACATGATAGGCAAGCACTCTACCACGGAGCCACAGCCCGAATTCCCTGGATTTCTTAAAGGAATGATTGTTTTGATAAATCTATACTTAACTCAAGGTCATTTATTACTTATGCACTTGCCTATCATTTAGCTCTGGAAATATTTTTACAACAAAACAATTTTGGCATCCAATATTCTAATTGTCACACAAAGTAATTGCCATGTACAAGATTATCAAACTAATTATTATTTTAAAAATATCCAATATTCTCTACTATGAACAACCAACAATAAAAACATTTAAAAAAATATCCAATATTTTCTAGTTCCAAGTAAAAGCATAAATATATGTTGGGGGTAACAGGGACTGAACTCAGGGCCACTTGAGTCACATCCTCAGCCCTATTTTGTATTTTATTTAGAGACATAGAGACAGAATCTCACTCAGTTGCTTAGTGCCTGGTTGTTGCAGAGGCTGGTTTTGAACTCGAGATCCTCCTGCCTCAGCCTTCTGAACAGCTGGGAATACAGGTGTGCCCACCACACCCGGCCAAAGCACTAATATTTTATTTGATAGATTATAAATACTATATTTTTGTTGAATAATTTGCATGCGAATTTCTGTGTTACTTTATACTTCTCAAATTTATTACCAAGAGAGCATTTGCCCCAATGTATTTGTTATGAAAATGCATATATTTCATCCACATTTAAATCATCAGATATCCATTTTTCTCCTTTCTTCAACAACCTTTATTCACCCCTTTTTTTTATGTCACAAGTATTTTTTATTGTCAACATTCTCGGTGGCTACAAAAGCTAGTGCAAAGTGTATACTTTATCATATAGAGATAAAAGTTTATATAAAGTGTATTCCCAACAAACTGAAGCTTGACCTGTAGTTAAATCAAGTCAGAAGCTTCATTAGGCATTGCCATCAAGTGGGAAAGGTCCCATTGATTTCTTTTTTTTTTATTGTTGGTTGTTCAAAACATTACATAGTTCTTGATATATCATCTTTCACACTTTGCTTCAAGTGGGTTATGAACTCCCATTTTTAGCCCATATACAGATTGCAGAATCACATCAATTACACATCCATTGATTTACATATTGCCATACTAGTGACTGTGGTGTTCTGCTACCTTTCCTATCCTCTACTATCCCCCCTCCCCTCCCCTCCCCTCCCCTCTTCTCTCTCTATCCCCTCTACTGACCTTCATTTCTCCCCCTTGTATTATTTTTCCCTTTCCCCTCATTTCCTCTTGTATGTTCTTTTGTATAACCCTGAGGGTCTCCTTCCATTTCCATGCAATTTCCCTTTTCTCTCCCTTTCCCTCCCACCTCTCATCCCTGTTTAATGTTAATCTTCTTCTCCTGCTCTTCGTCCCTACTCTGTTCTTAGTTACTCTCCTTATATCAAAGAAGACATTTGGCATTTGTTTTTTAGGGATTGGCTAGCTTCACTTAGCATAATCTGCTCTAGTGCCATCCATTTCCCTGCAAATTCTATGATTTTGTCATTTTTTAATGCAGAGTAATACTCCATTGTGTATAAATGCCACATTTTTTAATCCATTCGTCTATTGAAGGCATCTGGGTTGGTTCCACAGTCTTGCTATTGTGAATTGAGCTGCTATGAACATCAATGTAGCAGTGTCCCTGTAGCATGCTCTTTTTAGGTCTTTAGGGAATAGACCGAGAAGGGGAATAGCTGGATCAAATGGTGGCTCCATTCCCAGCTTTCCAAGAAATCTCCATACTGCTTTCCAAATTGGCTGCACCAATTTGCAGTCCCACCAGCAATGTACAAGTGTACCCTTTTCCCCACATCCTCGCCAGCACTTGTTGTTGTTTGACTTCATAATGGCTGCCAATCTTACTGGAGTGAGATGGTATCTTAGGGTGGTTTTGATTTGCATTTCTCTGACTGCTAGAGATGGTGAGCATTTTTTCATGTACTTATTGATTGACTGTATGTCCTCCTCTGAGAAGTGTCTGTTCAGGTCCTTGGCCCATTTGTTGATTGGGTTGTTTGTTCTCTTATTGTCTAATTTTTTGAGTTCTTTGTATACTCTGGATACTAGGGCTCTATCTGAAGTGTGAGGAGTAAAGATTTGTTCCCAGGATGTAGGCTCTCTATTTACCTCTCTTATTGTTTCTTTAGCTGAGAAAAAACTTTTTAGTTTGAGTAAGTCCCATTTGTTGATTCTAGTTATTAACTTTTGTGCTATGGGTGTTCTATTGAGGAATTTGGAGCCCGACCCCACAGTATGTAGATCGTAGCCAACTTTTTCTTCTATCAGACACCGTGTCTCTGATTTGATATCAAGCTCCTTGATCCATTTTGAATTCACTTTTGTGCATGGCGAGAGAAAGGGATTCAGTTTCATTTTGTTGCATATGGATTTCCAGTTTTCCCAGCACCATTTGTTGAAGATGCTATCCTTCCTCCATTGCATGCTTTTAGCCCCTTTATCAAATATAAGATAGTTGTAGTTTTGTGGATTGGTTTCTGTGTCCTCTATTCTGTACCATTGGTCCACCCGCCTGTTTTGGTACCAGTACCATGCTGTTTTTGTTACTATTGCTCTGTAGTATGGTTTGAAGTCTGGTATCGCTATACCGCCTGATTCACACTTCCTGCTTAGCATTGTTTTTGCTATTCTGGGTCTTTTATTTTTCCATATGAATTTCATGATTGCTTTCTCTATTTCTACAAGAAATGCCGTTGGGATTTTGATTGGCATTGCATTAAGCCTATAGAGAACTTTTGGTAATATCGCCATTTTGATGATGTTAGTTCTGCCTATCCATGAACAGGGTATATTTTTCCATCTTCTAAGATCTTCTTCTATTTCTCTCTTTAGGGTTCTGTAGTTTTCATTGTATAAGTCTTTCACCTCTTTTGTTAGGTTGATTCCCAAGTATTTTATTTTTTTTGAAGATATTGTGAATGGAGTGGTTGTCCTCATTTCCATTTCAGAGGATTTATCGCTGATATACAGGAATGCCTTTGATTCATGCGTGTTGATTTTATATCCTGCCACTTTGCTGAATTCATTTATTAGCTCCAATAGTTTCTTTGTAGAGCCTTTTGGGTCTGCTAGGTATAGAATCATACCATTTGCAAATAGTGGTAATTTAAGTTCTTCTTTTCCTATTTTTATGCCTTTAATTTCTTTCGTCTGTCTAATTGCTCTGGCCAGCGTTTCGAGAACTATGTTGAACAGAAGTGGTGAAAGAGGGCATCCCTGTCTTGTTCCAGATTTTAGAGGGAATGCCTTCAATTTTTCTCCATTCAGAATGATGCTAGCCTGAGGCTTAGCATAGATTGCTTTTACAATATTGAGGTATGTTCCTGTTATCCCTAGTTTTTCTAGAGTTTTGAACATAAAGGGATGCTGTACTTTGTTGAATGCTTTTTCCGCATCTATAGAGATGATCATATGGTTCTTATTTTTAAGTCTATTGATGTGGTGAATAACATTTATTGATTTCCGTATATTGAACCAGCCTTGCATCCCAGGGATGAATCCTACTTGATCATGGTGCACAATTTTTTTGATATGTTTTTGTATCCGATTCGCCAGAATTTTATTGAGGATTTTTGCATCTAGGTTCATTAGAGATATTGGTCTGAAGTTTTCTTTCTTTGAAGTGTCTTTGTCTGGTTTAGGTATCAGGGTGATGTTGGCCTCGTAGAATGAATTTGGAAGTTCTCCCTCTTTTTCTATTTCCTGAAGTAGCTTGAAAAGTATTGGT